>NC_081181.1:226174615-226358378 GCF_029867415.1 Vicia villosa
TGATCGATGATCCAGGAAGCAGGAGGGATATGATGAGAAAGTGACGATTGTGTCACTTGTCGATCGAGCACTTCAAGTAACTCATCCTTCCTTCTTAGGATGTTATGAATCTCAACGTTTTCTGTGTTGACGATTCGATACTTGTTCCTCCAAGCATTCCTTTCTTGGCATACCTTGTTTAATGCCGCTTGCAGTTTTTCAACATCGGTGGAGAAAAGGTAAATTGGTTCCCTTAGGGGAATAGGTTCTTGATGTTGATATGGCATCCTGAGCTTGAATGCTCTGACGCGTACCCATTGAAGGTAAGGATCCAGGGAGATGCAAAGATGTTTTCCTAACAATCTTCTCCCTTTGCTGTGAACAAGACGCCAGGCTTGGACAATTTCTTTCTTCAGCATGTTGCCATGATCGTCGATGTTTTTGAAGAACAGACCCTCCAATTGGATGTTACTTGGAATATTTTTCATGGGATAGCCGTATTGACGACGGGCTAAAGCTGGATTGTAACTGATTCCTCCCTTAGTTCCAATAAGGGGTACGTTGGGGAAACTTCCGCAACTGAAGACGATCTTGGTTTCGTCGTTGTCAGGACTACACCAATCAATGTCTGTATGAGTGAGAGACATGATTTTCTGTGACCAGTAAAGGCCATCCCTCATGTTCCAGAAAGTGCTAGACTATGGCAGGTGTGAAACGAACCATTCGTATAACAACGGTACGCAGCATGTGATTAATCCTCCTCGCTGCAGGTTTCTTGAATGCACAGAGTGATAAGCATCCGCAAGCAAGGTTGGAACTGGATTTCCAATTAAGAAGATCTTAATTGCGTTGATGTCGACGAAATCGTTAATGTTAGGGAACAAAAACAATCCGTAGATAAGCAAAGCTAAGACTTCCTCAAAAGCGCTCATATCTTGGATGCTGACGAAGTATCGAGCTTGATCAAACAGGAATTTGGAGGGCAATCCTTGAATTCCTCCTCTACTCACCATATGAGTTCTGATGTCGACTACGTCCAAAGGAGTAGTTGCAGCAATGATAATGTCGTCAGGATTCTTTTCCAAACCGGAGTACGGATCTTGCGCGTACACGGGTATTCCAATCAGACGAGAGTACTCCTCCAACGTAGGCATGAGCTGATAATCTGGAAAGGTGAAGCAGTGATACGTTGGATCGTAAAACTGTACCAAGGTGGGAAGGATCTCATTCACCATGTTGGTATTGAGCAAAGGCAGAAGTTTTCCATACTTCTCCTTGAAAGCTTGGGGGTTGACCACCAGTTTTCCGAGCTTTCCCAGTTCCTCGACCTGGGGAATCTTGAAGGTGTATTTCCTAGCTCTCTTTCTTCCGTAATCCATAATATAGATCCTTAAGTCCTTTCTCCGTTTCTCTCTTTCTATGAAGTTCAAAACGTTTGTTATTTAGTTTCCTTGAAAAACGACTCGAAAAAGACTCTTTTTGTTTTTAGTTGTTTATTAATGAATGATGCATGAATGCATGAATGCACACACAAGAGTTTTAAACAAACATGGCGTTGAAGGGTATAGTGGTCATGAAGTCCAAACGCAATCCCCGCCCCAATGGTAAACTAAGGTTAAGGATTTTTGTACCTGTAGAACGGGTTCTAGGGGTCTCAGAGTTTTTGCTCAACCTTAAAGATACGTTGATTGGTATCTATAAGAGAGTTTTCTCTGAGTGTAGTATCTGCGTGACAATTACTTTCGTAATCACCGCTCTACGTCCTAAAAAAAAGGCTTTAAGTGGGGTTAATGTGTTTCTAGGTCCTCCTGGTACAAATCAGTCTCGGAATGCAGTGGCGCAGTTAATCACAACCAGCCAGGCAAATCCCAAGAGTAGACTTGGAAACCAAGATTAGAGGGCCTTCACCGGGAAGACATCCTCCATCCTATCTTATGTTGCACTCAAATCCGGGTATAGGATTTCTCACCACAAGGGGGAATCAAGCCCTTTCCCGATACAGAATAAACAAAATAAACAAATATATATGCAACAAACACATGATATGACACAGAGGTTAGGCAGGACCTCTCTTGTTTGAGGGGGAATTTGGCATCCCTAATTCCTCATTGGGGCTGGACCAGCAACAGGTCAACCATTGGTTTGGATGATAAACCAAGGTTTTTAACACTTATATCCCCAGCAGAGTCGCCATTTTTCTGTGGTGTCGTTTTCTTTACCTCCCCGTTTCACTTGGGAGGACGGCACGCTAAACCCTTCACGCGAAATTTGGAAGGAGAATGCGCCCGTGGTGGGATGAATTTTATTTCAGTTCTTCCTACGATATCACACGAACTTTCTTATTTGTCCTACGAGTAGGAAAGGGGAAAAAAGATCTCAACTGAACCCTAGGAGTTTGCTAAGTGTGGGGATTTACACCTAGACTAGAAATTCTGGAGTCCGGGAGGTCGGTTATACATAGGGAAGTGTTTAAACACCCTACATATCTGCAGTATTCTACAGGAACCTTCTCTGTGTCATTGTGTTTGTGTTTATTGCTATGATTGGGAAAGTTTCTCCTTTGTGTTAGGAGAAGGAATTGATTTGATTTGAAAAGACAGACAGACAGACAGACTGACTATTTTTGGTATTTTATTAGCTCGCTGAGATTCCTTGTGAACCTCATGCCTACATATCCCTAGTGGAAGTCAGAGCTTAATGTAGTTCGGGGAACTAACTAGGGAAATTAATTGTTTTTTGGTGCCTTGCTTGAAGCTCAAGGTTGAAGCTTGGAATTAAATCTCTGTTTACGGTAAAGAGACATGAAATTATCTCTACAGAGAGGTATTTGTACTATTCTACCACAAACATTTAAAGGAGTGACAGAATAACTGAATTTATTTCATTCAAGAGGGGGACCTTACTTGTGTGTGTGCAAGTATGCCAGTCAGATGCCTCTTAAATGAAAGAAAGATGCTCATCCAAATTAGGGAAAGTGTACAAGTCTGGGGATGTGCCAGAGCATGTCTTTCAGAGTCCTAAATGGGAGACTTTGATTGAAATTGAAATTGAAATGTTTGTTTGTTTGAATGTGGTAGAGTAGTAAAAATATCTCTTTATAGAGATAAGCTATGTCTATCTACTGTATGAAAGATTTGACTTTAGCTGGCTTGTATGAGGCCCAAGCTTGAGGCTTTTTGATTGATTAATTAATATTATTGACTCTGGGAGATGACTCTACTGAGGAGTTAATTACAGGGTATTTTTGTGTTCTGTACAAAGCCCAGAATTGAGGCTGACTCTACTTAGGGAGACTCTATTTATGTGCCTTGTACAAAGCCCAAGGTTGTGGCTAACTTTAGCTAGGGAAAAACACTATTTTCTGCCTTGTACAAAGCCCAAGGTTGTGGCGGACTCTTAAATGAATTAAGTATGGATGACTATATGGGGAAAGATCCTAAGTGTTAGGAATCTTTGACACATGAAAGATATGGTTTATCTGCCTTGTATAAAGCCCAAGGTTGTGGCTACTGAGTGATGAAGGACTCACTGGGGAGACTCTATTATCTGCCTTGTACAATGCCCAAGGTTGAGGCTGACTCTTGACAGGGGAGTTTTATTGTTTGGGTGCCTTGTATGAAGCCCAAGGTTGAGGCTAACTGTTTTTGTTGGTTTTAACTCTACTGGAGATTAAAGAGACTGTTTTTCTTTGGAAGCTAACCCTTTCCAGGGATTTGACTCAGCTGGTGAATTTGTCTGTTAAAAGACTGACTTTATCATGTTTTTGGAGGCTGACCCTTTCCAGGGGTTTTGACTCTTTTGGGGAAACTATCTCCTAAGAGAAATGAAATCTATTTATTTTTTTTGACATTTTTTAATTGACTTTGGAGGCTAACCCTTTCCAGGGGTTTTGACTTTTTAGACAGATGTTGGAGGCTAACCCTTTCCAGGGGTTTTGACTTTTTAGACAGATGTTGGAGGCTAACCCTTTCCAGGGGTTTTTATTGAAATGATGGATGGCAGAAAGATTATCTAGTGAGACTTCTTGTTTAAAGCCCAAGATGAAGGCTGACTCAATGCTGAGGATGACCAAAACATAGATCCTAGACTCTACTAAGGAGGATTGATGAAGATAAGGGTGACAGAGACTGTCCATGTCTCTCATTCCAAAAATGTACTCAATGTGAAATTGAGACAAACTTAGCTTGTTTTAAGTCTGGTTTAAATTGGAAGAAACTCACCAGGGTAGGCTAAAAGGTGACTAAAGACCTGTTCCTATGTTTATAAGAAACCTGATGGGTCCTTGTATACAAGCTCAAGAGGAAGCTGGAAATGCTTTTAAGAAGCCTGTGGGTCCTTGTACAAAGCCCAAGAGGAGGCTAGAAATGCTTTTAAGAAGCCTGTGGGTCCTTGTACAAAGCCCAAGAGGAGGCTAATCGAGGGTCCTTGTTATAGCACAAGAGAAAGCTTATGTAGTTTTGAACTTATTTTGGCTCTAAGCAAATGGGTAAGAGGTTTCACCGGGAATAATTCCTCTTTGGGTGGATGTGTCCTATTTTTTTTGGATTCTAAGGTTTTTGCCAAGATGTTTCACCGGGAATAATTCATCTTGGGGGTTTGAACTACAGATCTCTAATTAGGAAAGAGCCTTCACCGGGAAGACATTCTCAATCCTAGGTCATATTCCTATAATATATATATAGTTTAACTGTCCTAAGGTTTATACTCAAACGTAGTTCTAAACTAATATATGCACAGTTTATATTTGACAGTAATTTAAATAAAGACTGTAAATTGAAAGCTTGTAAAGCCTAACCTGGATGGAGTGGAGGCCATTGAAGAAGTATGTACAGAGCCTCAACAGTAATTTTTGTTGTTTTGTTGATAACAGTTGAGTATATATGATAAACAGTTAATGGTTTTTGAAAACAGAAGAAGTGAAGATGGACAAAGGTCACATAGGTATCTGAAGAGTTTCACCGGGAATAATGCCCTTCAAATACCAGAAGAATGTTTTTGAAAACAGAAAGAAGATTTTGAAAATACAGTTTTGAAAACAAGCTAAGAAGAGAAGGTTTTTGGGACTTACACTCTATTAGAGGCCCAGTACTTTACAGTACTGGTTATGAGAGCAATTTGAAAATGATTTTGAATGATACAAGGTTTTGTTGTTTGAAAACCTTAATCATCCGTTTTAATCGGAGACTGATAACAGCTTTGAAAATTGACAAAAGTCAACTTAATTAAAGTAAAAATAAAGATTTTTACTTAATTAAGACCTAAACAAATAGGGTTTCATCATAAAATTATTTACAAGGTGATTTAGTTTAAAACAAAGTAGAAAATATGTATTCAAGTATTTAAGAAAACACCTAAAACATACTATTTTAAACCTAATAAAAATACATGAAATAAATAATATTTTTATGATTTTTTTTGATTATTCACAAAATAGATATGTTAAATAAAAAGTGTGTGAAAAATGAAGTGAAAATGATTTGTTTTGATAGGTTAAATAAATATGTGAAGTTGTGAAGAGAAATGAAAGAAATTAGTGTTAAAAAAATAAGTTTTGGCCCTTGGAGGGTTTGAACCCACGCCCTTGAGGTCACCAATCCAAAACAACACCACTGAGCCAACGCGCGCTCAGTGTTAGTGACTTGCCTCCATTTGGTCATGTCTCAAAACAAGTTGGAAATCCTTAAAAAATAAAAGAATCAAAAAGTCTGGGGCGAGGGGGATTCGAACCCCAGACTTGTGGCATGATGATACTAAGGGCGCATGTGTGGCCACTAGGGCAAGTTGTTTAGTCATTAATAAAACGCATACCACTCAAAATAAAATAAACTCTGCCCTGAGATTTGAATTTTGCGCGCCACCACCATCTTCGTCTTCAACCTCAAGCTCCATGAATTTGAATTTCAGAACTCACTCATTTCTCAATCATTTGCCATGATGTAAACACGAAACTTGCTCTAATTTCACTCACGATTCTAAATATGTAACTAACATGAACTAATATTAACTACATCTAACTAATTTACCAGAAATCGTGAAGAACCCTAAAATTTCAAAATCAAATTAAATGACTATACTGAAAGATAAATGGATGATGATAGAGGGTTTTCAATCCTCTGATGATGCTGAACAAGATAGAATCGAGCTATTTCATAAAGAGTACTTAAATTAGAGAGGTGAAGTTCAGAAACTTACCTCTGAAAATGGAGGTCGTGAGGATGATTGAGAGCACCTGGGCTTGAATGAATGATCTCAATAGCTTCCCTGAGACTCAATGATGCTAACTGGATGCTTATTGTAGCCTGAATCCTTCTGAATTGTTCTATGGACCTCCCTCGATTTGAGCTTCAAGTGGACATGGAGGTTGTTGAATCCTGAGTTACAGATGAGCTGCAGCCATCTGGTTAGCTTCACTATGACCTGAGGAGTGTGTCTGGATGATTGGCTTGCCTTGAAACCTTCTGAATCACTCCATGGACCTCCAACTGCAGATGCTCCAAAGTGAGAGCAACAATGGTGTTCCTCCACCTACAGAAGTGATCCAGGTGCTTGGATCACCTCAAATGACCTCCCTTGAGATGTTAGAATGCTCACTTCCCAAAGATAAGCTTTGGTTTGAAGAAATCGATTCTTCTTGCCAAAGAACTTTGAAAAACAATGAACAAGAGGAGAGAAAGAGAAAGCAAGGAATATGGTTGCTTTGGTGTGTTTTTGAATGAGGAATGCATCTGTATTTATAGGCAAATGGATTGGTATAGCTGCAGAGGAGTGAGCTTCCTTAGTGAAGTTGATTTGCTTTCTTAGCCATGAAGGAATTCAAAGAATATTCCAAGTGCAATGATGAGCTCTTTGATACCACTCCCTAGCCATCGGTTTTGCTTGATCTTAGGGGACCAAATGGCTGCAGAAATGAGCTCCAATTGGTTGGGAGAAGATTCCTTTGATGAATCATCAATTTGCCATAAATTCAAAAATGCAATCATTACATAATCACATGCCTTTGTTTTTGGGAATCTTCTTCAATCCTTATGGCATGGTGAAAATGAATGCATGGCATGGTTTCAGATGTGTTATGGGTCGTGTAGCATCCATAAGAGAGGTTATTTGCACAAAATTTGCAAAGTCCAAAAGTGTCCATGACCTATAATTTTACTTCATGAGGCCAACTTTGAACAAGCATAACTCCTAGCTCAAATTGAATTTGGAGAAGGTTGAACACAATTTGGAAAGCCCTAAACATCTACTTCAAATCATTAGTTTATGTCTTCTTCAGAATCATTTAGGAAATTTGTGAAAAATGAGCCTAAAGTTGGATGAAAACTAGGTTAAAACACTTAGAAAAATTTCTAAGTGTTTATGACCTAAACTTCAAAATTTCCAAAACTTCATAAATGGTTGATCTTTTGAAAAAAGTTCCTTTGTAAGATGTTGTTTTATTTTGCAAGATCTACAACTTTCATGTTGGAAGTTTTTTGAGTTGTGTAGGTGAAATTTTGAGATCTCACCATGCCTTCAAAAACCCTAATTCCCGACTTTTCGCTCCTTGATGAATTTCTTTGAATTTCTTTGGCCAAATGACTTTGACATCCATATATTGATGATATTGATCTTTGAAAGTCATTTTTTGACCAAAAACCTTAAAAGTCAATGATGATCCTTCACAGTTGACTTTTTCCTGACAAAGTGAATTTTTGGGCTTTTGTGTAGAAATAAAATCTTCTCTACAAATGGATGATATAAATGGATTATATGGAGGTAGTAGAGATCCTTGAATCATGTCTTGAGTTTTGGATTCATGCCCTGATCAGAAGTCAACTATCTTGGTGAATTAGGTCAAAACCCTAATTTGTCGACCATGTGAAAGTAATGACTGTAGACTTTGAATTGAAGTGTGATGTCCAGTAGACCTTGTAATATGAGTTATTTGAAGATGATTGATGTCTTTGAATGACCCTCTGAGGTTTTTTAGGGTTTCCCAAATGTGATCCCTGATTTCAGTCCTTGATAGGCTCAGAACCCTAGTCTGGCGACCTGAGTAAACCTGTACTCATATGACTGGATGTCTAATCAATCATAGATGAGAAAAGTGAAGTCTTTGAGCCTCATGATTGTATTAGGGACTAATCCTTGTATTGATTGATCCTTTGCCTGAGCTTTCTTGTCTTTGAGCATCCTCGATTAGGTACCAGATGGAGAAATGACTGCTCTGGGTACTTGTCTTGACCTGATGAAAAATCCTGAAGATGTGTCATCTCAGGGGGGTCAAAAATTAGGGTATGACACCTCTTAAATATTAATTTCTTCGACTCTTATTCAAAATTTTCTTGAACCAATGAATTCATAATAGCAATTCTAGTTTGAGCCAAATTAAATTCATGTCCATTAGTAGTGTAAGAGAATAATGTATCCCGAGCATTCATATTCTTATAAAGAATCATGTTTATTTCTTAATTTCATACATAAATAAAAGGCTTAAATAGTTTTTTGGTTCCTGTAAGTTAGCGTATTTTTGGTTTTCGCCCCTGTATATATTTTTTTTGGATAAAGTCCTTAAATATTGATTTTTTTTTTGATTTAGTCCCTAAAACTAAAATCCGCAGGAAAATCTGCAGGTTTCGTGTGAATTTGGTTCAGGATTTTAATTTTAGGGACTAAAACAATTTTTTTTTTAACATTGAGGAATCATTCTCAAGAAAAAAAAGATACAGAGACGTGTTAGAACAAGATTTGTTCTGATCAATATTCTTAGTTTTGATGATAACAAGGATATGAATTTTGTGTGAGATAATGTGGTACTCTAATACATTGCAATTTCCCTTTCAGGAAATATATAAAGAGTATGCACAAATCAGCGCTCAGAAGCTTTGTCTCAGAAGGTTCAGCATGCAACATCAGAACATGGTCTGG
This sequence comes from Vicia villosa, assembly GCF_029867415.1. NCBI lineage: Eukaryota > Viridiplantae > Streptophyta > Magnoliopsida > Fabales > Fabaceae > Vicia > Vicia villosa. The sequence goes on from NC_081181.1 coordinate 226,183,499, forward strand.
CAAGACATCAGAAGATGGTCAAAGCAGAATCAGAACATGGGTCTATGGAAGCATCAGAAGAACTTGAGGTCAGAAGCAGAAGCACTGAAGTTCTCATGGTATCACGCTCAGAAGCACTTCAAGGTCAGAAGACAAGAAGATGCTATGCACCAAGCTGTTTGACTCTGATGATATTCAAACGTTGTATACACAAACATCAGATCAGAAGAAAGTACAGGTGGCAGGCTACGTTGACTGACAAAAGGAACGTTGGAAGCTATTAAAGGCAACGTCAGTAGACACAGCGTGAACAAGGCTCGAGGTAGTTGACAAAAGCGTGAAACATTAAATGCAATGCTGTACGGAATACGCAAAGCATTAAATGCTCCCAACGGTCATCTTCTCAAGTGCCTATAAATATGAAGTTCTGATGAGAAGCAAGGTTAACCAGCTCTTGACGATTTTTGTGAATATTAACTTGCTGAAACGCTGTTCAAATCAAAGCTCAGAAACTTCATCTTCATCAAAGCTCACTACATTGCTGTTGTAATATATTAGTGAGATTAAGCTTAAACGTTAAGAGGAATATCACTGTTGTGATTATAGCTTTTCAGAAGCATTTGTAATACTCTTAGAATTGATTACATTAATTTGTAAGTAACTAGAGTGATCAAGTGTTGATCAGGATACTCTAGGAAGTCTTAGCTTCTGTCTAAGCAGTTGTAATTAGAGTGATCACGTGGTGGTCAGGATACTCTAAGAAAGTCTTAGCTTGTGTCTAAGCATTTGTTCCTAGAGTGATCAGGTTGTGATCAGGATACTCTAGAAGACTTAGTCGTGGGCTAAGTGGAAAACCATTGTAATCTGTTGCGATTAGTGGATTAAATCCTCAGGTGAGGTAAATCACTCCGTGGGGGTGGACTGGAGTAGTTTAGTTAACAACGAACCAGGATAAAAATAACTGTGCAAATTGTTTTTATCGTTCAAGTTTTTAGACTACACTTATTCAAACCCCCCCTTTCTAAGTGTTTTTCTATCCTTCAATTGGCATCAGAGCGCCGGTTCTAAGGTGCAAGCACTTAACCGTGTTTAGAAAAGATTCAGGAAGAGAAAAACGCTTCAGTAAAAGATGGCTGGTGAAATTCCAACAGATCCACCTGCATCTACCTCTGGCTCTGCTGAGCAATACAATGGTAACAATGGTTATACTAGACCACCAGTATTTGATGGTGAAAACTTTGAATACTGGAAAGATAAACTGCAAAAGTTACTTTCTTGGTCTAGATGGTGAATTATGGGATCTTCTGATGGATGGTTACAAACATCCAGTGAAAGCTAGTGGCGTAAGGCTTACGAGGCAAGAGATGGATGATGATCAGAAGAAGCTTTTCAAGAATCATCATAAATGTAGAACTGTTTTGCTGAATGCTATCTCTCATGTTGAGTATGAGAAGATATCTAACAGGGAAATGGCCTATGATATATATGAGTCATTGAAAATGACCCACGAGGGAAATGCTCAAGTCAAGGAGACTAAAGCTCTTGCTCTAATCCAGAAATATGAAGCCTTCAAGATGGAGGATGATGAAAACATTGAGAAGATGTTCTCAAGATTTCAAACGCTAACTGCTGGATTAAGAGTTCTGGATAAAGGCTACACCAAGGCTGATCATGTAAAGAAGATCATCAGAAGCTTACCCAGAAGATGGGGTCCAATGGTGACTGCATTCATGATTGCCAAGAATCTGAATGAAGTTTCTTTGGAAGAGCTTATCAGTGCCTTGAGAAGCCATGAAATAGAGCTGGATGCAAACGAGCCTCAGAAGAAAGGTAAGTCTATTGCATTAAAATCTAATGTTAAAAAATGCACTAACGCTTTTCAGGCTAGAGAAGAAGATCCTGAAGAATCAGAATCTGAAGAAGAAGATGAACTGTCCATGATCTCCAGAAGGGTAAACCAACTCTGGAAGAGCAAGCAAAGGAAGTTCAGAGGCTTCAGAAGTTCAAAGAGATTTGAACGAGGAGAATCTTCCGGTGACAGAAGATCTGACAAGAAGAAGGCTGTCTGCTATGAGTGCAATGAGCCTGGACATTACAAGAACGAGTGTCCAAAACTTCAGAAGGAGAATCCCAAGAAGAAGTTTCATAAGAAGAAAGGTCTTATGGCAACATGGGATGATTCTGAATCAGAATCAGAATCAGACTCTGAAGGAGAGCAGGCCAACTTCGCGCTGATGGCTACAGAAGATGATGGATCAGAATCTACATCAGAATTAGATTCTGAAGAGGTATTTTCTGAACTATCTAGAGAAGAGTTAGTTTCCAGTTTAACAGAACTTCTGGAACTCAAGGCTCATCTTAATATCAAATACAAAAAGCTGAAAAAGCAGTTTGAACTTGAAACTAAGAAGCTGGAATTGGAAAATTCTGAAATGAAGGAAAAAGTTTTAAATCTATCCAAAGATAGTGGATCTCCTTCTGAAACAGAAAAATCCATTCCTAGCATGAATCATATTCTGAAAGAATATGACTCGAGCTTCAGAAAGTTCTTATCTAGAAGTATTGGCAGAAGTCATCTTGCTTCTATGATATATGGTGTTTCTGGAAACAGAAGGTTTGGTTTTGGCTATGAGGGTGATACCTCACATAAATTTGAACCTGTTGATGATCTGAAGATCACATACAAGCCATTGTATGATCAGTTCAAATATGGCCATGCTCATGATATTAGGCTTACATCACATGCACAGAAGTTTAACACTGTTCACACCAAGAAGCATGTGACACATCCTAAGAAATATCATGCTGACAAACCTAAAGAATATCATGCTGTTCCTCCTGTTAAATATTTTGCTAAACCCAAGTTCAATCAGAACTTGAGGAGAACTAACAAAAAAGGACCCAAGAAATTGTGGGTACCTAAGGAGAAGATAATTTCTGTTGCAGATATCCTTGGCGGCAAAGAGGACAAAAAGCAAAATGTCATGGTACCTGGACTCTGGGTGCTCGTGACACATGACGGGAAGAAGGTCTACATTCCAAGACCTGGTGCTTAAACCAGGTGGAGAAGTCAAGTTTGGAGGAGATCAGAAAGGCAAAATCATTGGCTCTGGAACCATAAGTCTTGGTAACTCTCCTTCCATAACTAATGTACTTCTTGTAGAAGGATTAACGCATAACTTATTGTCCATAAGTCAATTAAGTGACAATGGTTATGATATAATCTTCAATCAAAAGTCTTGCAAGGCTGTAAGTCAGAAGGATGGATCAATCCTATTTACAGGCAAGAGAAAGAACAACATTTATAAGATTGATCTTTCTGATCTTGAGAAGCAGAAGGTGACTTGCCTTATGTCTGTTTCTGAGGAGCAATGAGTCTGGCACAGAAGATTAGGACATGCTAGTTTGAGAAAGATTTCTCAGATTAACAAACTAAATCTTGTCAGAGGACTCCCTAATCTGAAATACAAATCAGATGCTCTTTGTGAAGCATGTCAGAAGGGCAAGTTCTCCAGACCTGCATTCAAGTCTAAGAATGTTGTTTCTTCCTCAAGGCCGTTAGAGCTCTTGCACATTGATCTGTTTGGCCCAGTCAAAACAGCATATGTCAGAGGGAAGAAATATGGATTAGTCATCGTTGATGATTATAGCCGCTGGACATGGGTAAAGTTCTTGAAACACAAGGATGAGTCTCATTCAGTGTTCTTTGAATTCTGCACTCAGATCCAATCTGAGAAGGAGTGCAAAATCATAAAGGTCAGAAGTGATCATGGTGGCGAATTTGAGAACAAATTCTTTGAGGAGTTCTTCAAAGAAAATGGTATTGCCCATGATTTCTCTTGTCCTAGAACTCCACAGCAAAATGGAGTTGTAGAGCGAAAGAATAGGACTCTACAAGAAATGGCCAGAACCATGATCAATGAAACCAATATGGCTAAGCATTTCTGGGCAGAAGCAATAAACACTGCATGTTATATTCATAATAGAATCTCTATCAGACCTATTCTAAATAAGACTCCTTATGAATTGTGGAAGAACAGAAAGCCCAACATTTCATATTTCCATCCTTTTGGATGTGTTTGTTTTATTCTGAACACTAAAGATCATCTTGGTAAGTTTAATTCTAAGGCACAAAAGTGTTTCGTTCTTGGATATTCTGAACGCTCTAAAGGCTACAGAGTATACAATACTGAAACATTGATTGTTGAAGAATCAATCAATATCAGGTTTGATGATAAGCTTGGTCTTGAAAAACCAAAGCAGTTTGAGAATTTTGCAGATTTTGATATTGATATATCAGAAGAAGTAGAACCAAGAAGCAATGCTGCAGAAGCTGGAAGTCTCAGAAGCAATGGATCAGAAGATCAAGTTGCTGCATCTTTAGAGAATCTCAGGATTTCTGAAGAGCCAATAGTCAGAAGATCACCTAGACTTGCTTCAGCTCATTCAGAAGATGTGATCCTTGGGAAGAAAGATGATCCCATCAGAACAAGGGCATTCCTTAAGAACAATGCAGAATGTCAATTAGGTCTTGTTTCTTTGATCGAGCCAACTTCTGTTGATCAAGCTCTAGAAGATCCAGACTGGATAATTGCCATGCAAGAAGAACTCAATCAGTTTACAAGGAATGATGTATGGGACTTGGTTCCTAGACCAAAAGGATTTAACATCATCAGCACTAAGTGGGTATTCAGAAACAAGCTAAGCGAGAAGGGAGAAGTGGTAAGAAACAAAGCCAGACTGGTTGCTCAAGGTTATAGTCAGCAAGAAGGAATTGACTACACAGAAACCTTTGCACCAGTGGCCAGGTTAGAATCTATTCGTCTATTAATTTCTTTTGCCACTCAACATAACATCACTCTTTATCAGATGGATGTCAAGAGTGCCTTCTTAAATGGTTATATAGATGAAGAAGTTTATGTCCATCAACCTCCTGGTTTTGAAGACTCCAAGTCTCCAAATCATGTTTTTAAATTAAAGAAATCATTATACGGATTGAAGCAAGCTCCGAGAGCTTGGTATGAACATTTAAGTTCTTTCCTTCTGGAAAATGGTTTCACTAGAGGAAAAGTGGACACTACTCTCTTTTGTAAAACCTTTAAAAAGGATATTTTAATATGTCAAATATATGTTGATGATATCATCTTTGGAACATCTAATGCTACACTAGGAAAGGAGTTTGCTGAGTCTATGCAGGCTGAATTTGAAATGAGCATGATGGGAGAACTCAAGTATTTCCTTGGGATTCAAATCAACCAAACTTCTGATGGAACATATGTTCATCAAACGAAGTATGTGAAAGAACTTCTGAAGAAGTTTAATCTTTCTGAAAGTAAAGAAGCCAAAACTCCTATGCATCCAACATGTGTCCTAGGTAAGGATGAGGTAAGTAAGAAGGTAGATCAGAAGTTGTACAGAGGTATGATTGGATCTCTTCTATACCTAAATGCTTCTAGACCTGACATTCTCTTCAGTGTTTGTTTGTGTGCTAGATTCCAATCAGATCCGGGAGAATCTCATTTAACTACAGTTAAGAGAATTCTGAGGTATCTGAAAGGTACTACTAATGTTGGTTTAGTTTACAGAAAATCCAAAGACTACAACTTAGTAGGATTCTGTGATGCTGACTATGCTGGAGATAGAATTGAAAGGAAGAGCACTTCTGGAATTTGTCAATTTCTTGGAAGTCATCTGATCTCATGGTACAGCAAGAAGCAAGCTACAATTGCCCTCTCAACAACAGAAGCAGAATATGTTGCTGCTGCTGGTTGTAGCACACAAATGCTCTGGATGAGAAGTCAGCTAGAAGATTATCAGATATTTGAGAGTAACATTCCTATCTTCTGTGATAATACATCTGCTATCTATTTATCTAAGAATCCTATATTGCATTCAAAAGCTAAACATATAGAGATTAAACATCATTTCATAAGGGACTATGTTCAGAAGGGTGTCTTATCTTTAAACTTTGTGGATACAGACCATCAATGGGCTGATATCTTTACAAAACCCCTTGCTAAAGATAGGTTTAAGTTCATTCTGAAGAATATCAGTATGGATTTATGCCCAGAATGAGAAGATGAGAAGATCTTATGTATGAATATCTTCTGAAATGAGATTGTATTAGTCTTTTATAAGAAGTTCTGATTGTAATCTATTAGAAGTAGTGATTCTGTTATTACTAACGTTTCATTGTCTAAGTTGACTCAGAATCTCTTTAAAAGTAAAACAGCTGTAACTGGCTATCCAGATGGTAAACACGTGTTCACTATCTCTGGACAAGCGTGCGTGCAGTTGAGGGGACGCCTACTTAGGTAACTGTGCTAATCACTCCTTTTGTCATTATTATCTCTCCTCACGTCACGTAACATTAAATGCCATTCATCATTTCTTTTATTTTCTTTTTCGTTTTTATATCCGTCAAACGTTTCCCTTCCCTAGAACGTTTCCTTCCCCACATTCCCTCTAGTTATTTCTCCATTTCTTTGCATTCTTCAATCAATGAATCTTTGCGCTCTCTCTCTTTCTCTCACTTTTCTATGAATATCTTTTGCGTAAACCCTAGTTCATTCTTCATCGATCTAGCGTTCATCATGAATCCTTCGCCTAGTTCCCTTCATCAAAACTTTAAACTAGTTGAAGAAACTAAGTCTCAAAAGTGGCTGATCTATTTGAATAGAACGGATGGAAGGGTTAATCGGTTACAGGATGAGAAACATATCTCGAGATGGCATTCCAAGTTTTTCTCAAGTCAGATCTCTTTTTTGATGCTGTTATCAACATTTATCCAAAGGAAGAAGACTTTCTTGAGATACTGGATGAAGTTAAGGATCATGTTCTTGACTTCTATGTTAAGAGAAAGCCCCGTTTGCGACATTAGCTCTCTTTCTGTGAACTGTCTCTCACTTCCTCCTTGAATTCATGCATCTCTCCTACAGTGGAGGTTCTAGTCTGGACAGGCATGCAGAGAACGCCGCAGGGATTCATGATATGCTAGCTAAGATTATGACTAGGCTAGGGTTGTAGTCCTTGTGTCCTTGTAGTTTTCTTTGCTTATTGCACTTATGTATCAGCATACATCCTTTGTAATCCTGCTTGTTTAAATCAATGAAAAGTTTGATTCTGTTTCTTTCCTTTGTCGTTTTCTACATCTGAATCTTTTATATTCTTTTTGATGTTATGACAAAAAGGGGGAGAAAATATATGATAAATGATCTGATTAATATTATCAGTTTCCGGGTAAAAAAGTAAAAAAGGCCTCACATTACTAACAGAACTTGCAAAGTTCTATGCTTTACGTTATGTTGTTGCAGGAATTGAAGATTCTCTTTACAAGATCAACATAAGAAGCAACAAGATGAATCAAGTTCTTGGATTCTTGAAGCAAGCTGAGTGCTATGAAGCTTCAGAATCAGAATCAGAAGCAAGAAGGAAGAATGTTCAGATATTCTGATGATAGAATATGATCTGAAACATTATGTCTATTTGTTCTGATACATTTTATATGGCTCTGATACATATTATGTGTTCTGGAACATATTCTATGTTCTGACTCATTCATGCTGACTTTTGTCGTTTAGTTTTGTTCTGTAACATTTCAGGATGTAGAGATGCTCTGATGATGCTCTGGTACATTCAACAATGTTCTGATACAATCTAGCATGAAGTGATGAAAGAAGAAATTCAAGCTCTGAAGCTATCCGCTGGAAGCAAGAATCAGAAGCTGTGGATGTTCTGAAGATCTAAAGAAATTCAAGTTCTGAAGCTGTCCGATGGAAGCAGAAGTCAGAAGCTGGAAATGTTCTAAAGATCAAAGAAATTCAAGTTCTGAAGCTGTCCGATGGAAGCAGAAGTCAGAAGCTGGGAATGTTCTGAAGATCAAAGAAATTCAAGTTCTGAAGCTGTCCGATGGAAGCAGAAATTAGAAGCTGTGAATGTTCTGAGGATCTAAAGAAATTCAATGTTCTGAAGCTGTCCTATGGAAGCAGAAATCAGAAGTCATGAATGTTCTGAAGATCGAGCACTGTGAACGTCTCTACTGAAATACTCAGGGAAGTCTTTTATTATTAAAATTCTTCTAGTATTAATTTCAGGGGGAGATTATTCATCTCAGGGGGAGATTGTTAATCTCAGGGGGAGACATATTCACATGCTTATGCTATAGTTGTGTAAATTGTCTTTAGCCGTCTGCTCTTTCTGATCGCAAATTCATATCATTTATATATGTTTTTGTCATCATCAAAAAGGGGGAGATTGTTAGAAAAAGATTTGTTCTGATCAATATTCTTAGTTTTGTTGATAACAAGGATATGAATTTTGTGTGAGATAATGTGGTACTCTAATACATTGCAATTTCCCTTTCAGGAAATATATAAAGAGTATGCACAAATCAGCGCTCAGAAGCTTTGTCTCAGAAGGTTCAGCATGCAACATCAGAACATGGTCTGGCAAGACATCAGAAGATGGTCAAAGCAGAATCAGAACATGGGTCTATGGAAGCATCAGAAGAACTTGAGGTCAGAAGCAGAAGCACTGAAGTTCTCATGGTATCACGCTCAGAAGCACTTCAAGGTCAGAAGACAAGAAGATGCTATGCACCAAGCTGTTTGACTCTGATGATATTCAAACGTTGTATACACAAACATCAGATCAGAAGAAAGTATGTGGCAGGCTACGCTGACTGACAAAAGGAACATTGGAAGCTATTAAAGGCAACGTCAGTAGACACAGCGTGAACAAGGCTCGAGGTAGTTGACAAAAGCGTGAAACATTAAACGCAATGCTGTACGGAATACGCAAAGCATTAAATGCTCTCAACGGTCATCTTCTCAAGTGCCTATAAATATGAAGTTCTGATGAGAAGCAAGGTTAACCAATTCTTGACGATTTCTGTGAATATTAACTTGCTGAAACGCTGTTCAAATCAAAGCTCAGAAACTTCATCTTCATCAAAGCTCACTACATTGCTGTTGTAATATATTAGTGAGATTAAGCTTAAACGTTAAGAGGAATATCACTGTTGTGATTATAGCTTTTCAGAAGCGTTTGTAATACTCTTAGAATTGATTACATTAATTTGTAAGTAACTAGAGTGATCAAGTGTTGATCAGGATACTCTAGGAAGTCCTAGCTTGTGTCTAAGCAGTTGTAATTAGAGTGATCACGTGGTGGTCAGGATACTCTAAGAAAGTCTTAGCTTGTGTCTAAGCATTTGTTCCTAGAGTGATCAGGTTGTGATCAGGATACTCTAGAAGACTTAGTCGTGGGCTAAGTGGAAAACCATTGTAATCTGTTGCGATTAGTGGATTAAATCCTCAGGTGAGGTAAATCACTCCGTGGGGGTGGACTGGAGTAGTTTAGTTAACAACGAACCAGGATAAAAATAACTGTGCAAATTGTTTTTATCGTTCAAGTTTTTAGACTACACTTATTCAAACCCCCCCTTTCTAAGTGTTTTTCTATCCTTCAAGACGAAAATAAAAAAACACGCTAACTTACAGGGACCAACTCACTACTTTTATATACTATTGGAAATTTGATCTTAGACATGATGCAATACACATTTTTTTTTTGTTTGAAGAAAAGAAATGCGTTTAAGGTATATAACACTAAATTTGATGTCCGCAATAATTGGAGCCCCGACGTATACCCTCAGGAATGAAATAATTGTAGTTGAAACTGATAGGTGGATCATTATGGTCGTAGACAACGATTGTCTCAGGCATCCAACCATCTGATCCAATCCTAGCTACATACAATTTGCATATTTTTCCAATACAATGTTCCAATACGTCGTATATGAGTGTCTTGCATCGCTCAAACAACTCAGGCTCAGAATCTACTTTTAAAACTGTAATCTGCATAAAATTCAAATCGATAAATTTCATTATTTCATTCAAAGAAAAAAAAAAGTAAAATAAAGCTACTGTTTTTCATGTAAGTTATAAATAATTTTTGTAACCTATCATTAAGAGTTTTTATTCAAATAAAATTGAAAATATATATTTTGGTCAAACATATTAGACATATTGCTCTTAAAACAGACTTCCATTGATCATATTATTTTCAGAGTCACAGAAGAGGAAGCAATAAGAACAATATGTTTGATTAGATCCATTGACCCTTATTTAAGTATTCCCCCAATAAAATTAGTTCTAAAAGATTGAAATGGGTCAGGTTGTCCCAGTCCATTAATTACATCTCTATATGTTTTTGAAAAAAAAAAGTAAAATTTAAATTAATTTTTTATTTATAATTTATATATAAAAATGTATTTAATTATATAAATTTCATATAAAAATAGATACATTTCAAATTTTCTTCCATTAAACTAACCCAATTAATAGCTATCCATAAACAATTAATTGTCACATTCTACTTATTCACTTTTAATGAGGGAAATTCTGACTATTGAATTACTAAAAAAAAAAAGTTAAATTTGGTTGAATTGAAGAAATATAATTTTAGTTTAATTGATATTTAGAGTTTATATAAAATTACACTGACATCCAATCATATCCAATAAAATATATGATTATGAAGTATATAATATACTAAAATGTCATAAAAAATAAATTGAGAGTATAAACCAAAAACTGAAAAATAAAATAGGCCAGCTAGCTCATTAGTCCATAATGGGCTAATTATTCAACCAATTCTAAATTGTGAACGAGAACATTAATTAATATATATTTTTTAATAAAATTGAAAATTAATAAATAATAAGTTTTGAAAATAGAAAAGAACCTCTTTGCCATCAGCATCTCCAAATAAAATACCAATTGTATTTTTTGAATATTTTGGAGAATTGCAGTTTGTCTTTATGGTGATTCTATAAGAGCACATTCCCATCAGTTTAGTCTCATTAATCTGGAACATACAAATACAATATATATTCATTTAAAATACAATAAAATATTAAATTATTCAAGATACACATTCATGTATACACTACCAACTAAACATATTATTATTATTTTTTGGTTTAAAAATAAATAAGAAAAACTACTTAATATTGAAATTTTTTATTGAGAGTAAAAATTTATTTACTCGATGTTGGGTAAGGTTAAGTGTGGAATATTGATTCATTTGAGATTGAAGGAGAGTGACCAATGTTGGTGTTGCAGATGAGTAAGCAATGATAATGGAGAATGCAAGGATTAAAGTAAGAGCTTTCATGGATTTGTTGATTATTACTTATAATCTTTTTTTTTTTTTGTGCTTCAAGATGAAAAACCTATATTGTTTAGATATTTCGAGCTTATGTAAATTGTAACATTATAAAGGGCAATCACAAAAGCAATATTTTACGACACCATGAAATGTTAACATTACACTACTTTGATGTTTTATTATATTAAATTAGATGAGTTATATCTTTCGAAACCTTAATGGTTTCATTTATATAAAAAACCTTATTAGCTTCATGGAGGAACCAAAGGTTGTGTGAGGAATGTAATTCACTAATTCATTTGCTTTGTTGAAAGATCGTTAATTAGTTTTTGGTTTAGTCTATTGCAGATGAAATAACACATACAATCATAAACTCAGAGAAACAAAATGAAGAATATCATATTTAAATTGTAACATAAAAAAAAAATTCCAATTTAAAAATATCGATATTTTCAATTGAGTTAGGCCTTACTTTTTATTCTTATAACCCATTTATATTAATGTTTTTAGATATATACTCACTTCCAAACTATATAAATTAGAGTGTAACATTTAATTTGATCAAGAGTCGTATTTTTTAATAGATAAATGATATTTGAAATATAAAAAAAAAACAACAAAAAAATCAACACTTTAATATTTTTAGGGTTAATGAACTTTTTGGTCTCTCTAAATATCTCAAACTTTGTTTTTAGTTCTTCTAAAATTTTCCTTTAAAAAATGGTACTCCTAAAATTTTAAATTTTAACTTTTGGTCCTTCCTGCAATTTAGCGACGGTTTTTAGCACTGTTTTAGCGACGGAATTAGAGACCATTTTAGCTACGATTTTGTCATGAGGGACCAAAAGTTAAAATTTAAAATTTTAGGAGAACCATTCTTTGAAGAAAAATTTTAGAGGGACTAAAAACGAAGTTTGAGATATTTAGAAGGACCAATAAATTCATTAACTCATATTTTTAATTGTGATTAGAGAAAAATATAAAGAAACGACACATGCACAAGTTATTATTATTATTATTATTATTATTATTATTATTATTATTATTATTATTATTATTATTATTATTATTATTATTATTATTATTATTATTATTATTATTATTATTATTATTATTGAGTTCATGGAAGTAAATTTGAGAACATGTTAGGTAACAACATGGATATGCAATGAAGAAGGGTAACATTATGGAAACAGGTCCCAATAAAAATATCATATCATATCATATGCAGTATGGTTCACAATTAGATAATGATAAAACAACATTTTATTTTATAAACATAGTAGATGATACCATACATGTTGAACTTTAAAAGGTATTTAGTGTGTGTGGAGTATTTGCATATGTTTTTATTTTCTATATAAGGAATGAAAGAGTTCAACACAGGTTTGGATTTGTAAGGTTCTTGAACATTAGAGATGTTGAAATTGGTTCATGCATTAACATTAACAAAATGTAGTTCGGAAGTTACAAAATGTTGCTTACAACTTGGATATTTTTGATGAACCATAAGAAGATCACATAAGAGGAGAAATTGGTGATATATCAAGTCTGAGTCTCACTTTAGAAAAAAAAGTATTAATACTCAAGTGAAATAATTTATATATCTAATATCCAGAGTGTTCTTAAATTTTTGGAGACTTGTTAGAAATATTTTAAATATGACAAACAGATAGAGACCTTATTAAATAATTATTTAACCATTATAATAATATTTTTTGAAGTTCTATTTAACTACAATTTACTCATAAATTTTTTTGGGTCCTATGTAGTAATCCATCTTACACGTTATTGAAGATGGTCATGCTAATACCTTAATGTTTTGGGTTAAAATGTGACATTCAAATTAATAAATGTAATAGTTCAAAATTCAATATGATGATCTCGTAACTCCCCTTATAATCCAATGATATCAGAGCTTCATTAGACTAAAACTCCTTGTATCATAAGTCTTCCTAAACACATGGTGTTCAGGTGAATGTTCCATTGAGGAGAAGTAACAACAATGTTAGATATGGAAGGAAAAAATTTCTATCTGAAAAAGCATACCTATAAGAATGGATGAATTCATATTGAAGGAAAGTATATTGAAATATCCAGTGTGAATATGAATCCTATATTAGATGAAAAAATAGATGTTGAACATCTTATAAGTGACAAGATAACTTATTTTATATGGTTATTTAAAAGGGAAAATTTCTTTATAGACCTCCCAACCTTCTAGTCCACCTCTGGTGAAAAACCCAAACTACCCCTGACTTCGGAAATGCATTTCCGAAATGCTAGAAAAAGGTGTTTTCGGAGATGCATCTCCGAAAGCGCCTTTTTTTTTGAAAAATTGTCTTATTTCGGAAATGCACTTCCGAAAACAACATTTCGGAAGTTCATTTCCGAAATATTGCGCGTTTTGCAAATTAAGCAAAACAGCCCCCCTCCCCCATTCAGTTTACCCTAAATCTTCTTCAAACTTCCTCTCTTCAAAAATTTCTGCAAAAGCAAGTGTGCAAAAGCAAGTGTGCATTCCAAAAGCTTCCCAAACTCAACCTAAGTCATCCTAATCTCTTCAATTGGTAAGTTTTTGAATTTTTTCTATTTTTAGATCTATTATTAAAATCTCTATTAGGGTGTTTAGAAATTGCAAAAACCACATTGGGGTAGGTTGGTACTGATATTTAGGGTGTTTAGAAATTGCAAAAGTAGTTTTTAAGTCTGGTTTTGGGGTCTGCCATGGAAGTTGCAGAAAACTTCATCGCAGGGGTGTTTCGGAAGTTCATTTCCGAAAACACCTCCATCCCAGTTTCGGAAATGAACTTCCGAATGGTATCAGAAGTTCAATTTTTTTAGTTTTTTCTTTTGTGTGACATATTAATTGATTTCAATTGTTTACAGAAACATGTCAGGCAACCAACCAGCACGCATCAGACAGGGTAGGGAGACCCAGACTGCGTCGGCTAGACGCGAGCGGGCGGAGGCGCAGCTGGCGTCGACACAGGGACGGGGGCAGGGCCGGGGACGACGTGTGCGAGGGAGAGGGTACATCTGCTTCAGGATCTAGGAGTCGGCTGGCTCGGGTATCTTCTTCCCGCCAGCGAGAGGAGGAGGAGGAGGATGATGAGGAGGTGGCGGCAGTGCCCTACCACGAGCCGGAGGGGGTACCGGATGTTGACCCTCTAGCCGGGGAGGAGGATGAGCAGGAGGACAACTATCCGGGAGGGCCCTTTGACACTTCCGTGCTGATTCACTACCACGATCACGTCGCTCGGCGTATCTGGGAGGGAGAGGTATTTTTTATAATTTAACCGTTTATTTGTCACCATTTTTTATAATTTAACCGTTTATTTGTCGCTTATTTAATATATGTCGATTATTTGTTTTTTTTGTAACAGGAGAGAGAGCCGTTGAAAATGGTGAACCACGCCCGGAAGATTTTCAGTCTGTTTAAACCAGCAGCTGAGTGGTTTAACGACCATGTGCGAGGTTCAGGGCTTAGCGGGCTCTGCATGACGGGGTACACCACCATCAGCACCGGCATGCAGGGGGCATTTGTGGAGCGCTGGCACAAGGAGACGTCCTCTTTCCACTTGTCGGTTGGGGAGATGACGATCACCTTGCATGACGTGCAGTGTCTTCTCCACCTGCCGATTAGGGGGCCGCTGTTGCACCACTCCCGGATCCAGAGGGTCGAGGCCATTGAGTGGATGACGCTCTATTTGGGCATGGAGCACGAGGTTGCTCACTTTGAGTGCGTCACGACATCTGGGCCTCATGTCCGGTTCACCACACTGAGCTGCTATTTTGAGCACCACCTGGACGCGGCGGCCGAGGCTGAGGAGGCGGGTGACGAGCTATTCACACACTATCACCGCGGCTGCGCTCTCCGGTGTTGGTACATGCATGTGGTAGGCGCTGCATGCTTTGTGGACAAGAGTGCAAGGTACGTCGACGTGACCTACCTCCGCTACTTCATGGACCTAGATACCGTTCACCAGTGGAACTGGGGGGCAGCTACTCTGGCATACCTCTACCAGAAGCTGAATGAGGGCTCTAACTAGAGGACGAGGCAGTTGGTCGGATCCTGCACACTACTTACAGTACGTTTTATTTTAATACATTATCGTATTTATTTATGTTTCGTATTTATTTTTAATACATTAT
This sequence comes from Vicia villosa, assembly GCF_029867415.1. NCBI lineage: Eukaryota > Viridiplantae > Streptophyta > Magnoliopsida > Fabales > Fabaceae > Vicia > Vicia villosa. Next base: position 226,198,805 of record NC_081181.1, read on the forward strand.
CGTGTTTCTGTTTCAGAGCTGGATCATCTCCTACTTCTCCCGCATCCACGGCTTTCACATCGATCCTGCGTACGTGGACGCCATGCCCAGGGCCGCCAGATACGTTCTCCAGAGGGGGAACGATGCGATGGGACCATACCGCGGATACCTGGACCGCACGATGCACGACGACGTCACCTGGAGGCCGTTCAGCGACTACGCTCAGATTGTCCCCTTTGACGGCATTGCTCTATATTCAGGCTGGCTGGCATGCGGGACTACCATCATGGTCCGGTATCTCCCTGAGCGGTGCATGCGTCAGTTCGGATTCGTGCAGCGGATACCCAGGTCACCCTTTGAGGCTGCTCCCGACATAGTGACCCGAGTGTAGCTCACTGCCATATGGGAGGACTGACAGCATCATGTGGTACCGTAGGAGTACCGTCTCACTCAGGTCACACAGGACTGGCACAGTGAGGAGGGATACGTCACATGGTTCTATCGGGTGTCACATCCTCTGCTGAGACCCGACGTTCCCGGCGCTCCTAGGCCAGCACACGAGGAGATCCTGGAGAACCAGCAGGCCGAGGATGACCACGCCATTGATCTCATGCCGATCTGCCAGCGGATAGAGATGCTTGGGCGGGACGCGTTGGATCGAGGTGTCGTTCAGCAGGTGTTGAAAGAGTATTGTGGTGTACTTTTCATTTGTATCGTATCCACAGAGATTATTGCGATATCACCGCCGTTCTATAGCCTATTTTGTCGTGAGTTAATGTTACTTTAAGTTTGGGTTTGCAAAAGATCATTCAACACTTTTAGTAGCAAAGAGTAAAGTAATGAAAGTTCTAAGTTAAAGAAAATGTATCAAGATTCGATTTCATCGACCTAAATTTGTATGTCTCCTTATAAATATACGTATATGAACATGGTAACGATCAACATAATTACGTATCGACGCCTATATCATCCGTGTCCGCAATGATATAGTTAGATTTACCGTATTGTTTAACCGACGATTTCTCCATCCTTTAAACAATACAAATAACGTTTTAAAACCGATACTAAGTAAACATCAAACGCTAAATCCATGTCTGCAATTTATAGTTTGATAGATGATAAAGTTAGATCTAGATACAAATATTGATGTCTCAAACACTTATACCAAAGAAAATCTTTACTTAACAAACTAAACCATCTATATTGATCATCACATGTTCATACATAATATATTCACAAGAAAACATACAAAAAGCTAGGAAGATTACATCTTATCTTGATACAAAAGAGATTTAGCTATCCATGAGAATGGTAGCTTGCTCAAGAAGTAAAGGATGAAGATCAACAAGCATCAAAGGCGATTAATCGACGATCAAGGCTTCTAATCTTCAACTCTTAGTTTGCTACAGTGTTTAGGGTTTATGAGCTCTTAAGAATGTCAAGTCCTTCCAAAAATCAGAATTACTCTTTATATAGTAAAACAGTTTTCTGTCCAGGGCGCGTCACGCCCTCCAGCTCGCTTCGCGCCATTACACTTAAGAAATATAAACCGCCAATGCGCGCGACGCGCACAACTCTCTGCTTTGAAGCTCCAAAATATCTTGCCCAGGGCGCGACGCGCCCACATCTCCGCGCGACGCGCGCATACTTCTGCCCAGCACTCTCTTATCAAGGTCAAAACAAGCTCCAAACTTCTCAAAAATGGCTAAAACCTACAAAATCACAACTAAAACACATATTATCATTAAAAGAAATCTTAAAATTATAAACTATAAATAATTATCTAAAACTTCAGGGAATTGTACGAATATACGATAAAAAACGGTCGAAAGGTGCCATTAATTAAACTAAATATTAACACAATTTGGCACCTAACAGCAGGGCGGTCCAGAGGCAATCGCCGTGATGGAGATGATCGTCACTGATGCGGGCCGTGCGGCGACATACAGGCGACAGAGGAGGTCCCAGGGAGAGAGGGTTAGGCACACCCAGTAGTGGTCGGGTTTATTTATTTTTTGTTTTCGGATTGTATCTTTCGCACAGTATTATTATTATTTTCGGCTTGTATATATTATTTGGATTTGATTTACCATATTAGTATTTTCAGTTTATCTGTTGCTTATTTTATTTGGCGTTTGCGTTTAATTAAAAATGCGAGACTGTTAAGAAAAAACATTAAAAAAAATACAGTTTCTGCATAATTCGGAAGTTTATTTCTGAAATCCCCCAAAATCTGAATAAATGTGTTTTCGGAAGTACATCTCCGAACACACCCCCCATGAGGTGTTTTCGGAAGTTCATCTCCGAAGACACCCCCCATGAGGTGTTTTCGGAGATGCACTTCCGAATTGTGAAATTTTTAAAAAAAAATCAATGCTTCGGAAGTTCATTTCGGAAGCAGGGGTATTTTGGGTTTTTCGCTAGGGGTGACTGTTAAGTGCCAAATTGTAGTTATTTTGTGTATGTAAATAGTGGCACTTATCAATGCTTTTTGTTAATATCGTTTGAATACTCCCCCGTTTTTGTGTAATTACGTTTACTTTACGAATACTTGTATTTTCATATACTTTTATACCGTTTGATATTTTTGTTGTATTTTTGTAGGTATTCTTGCGTTTTCGGAGCCTTGAGGAATAAAGTGTCGAAGACACGGCTGCGAGAGCAAAGAGGAAATAATTCTGCTGTTCTGGTGCAGGGCGCTTCGCGCGCTGCAGGGCGCGTCGCGCCCTCTTTGAGTTTGAAGAACTTAGTCTGGCAGAAGATTGGGCGCGTCGCGCGGGTTTTAGGGCGCTTCGCGCGTTAGGGCGGTTTGGTACATAAGTGAGATGGCGCGTCGCGCGCTGCATCCGGCGCGTCGCGCGCTATGCGTTTTTCAGTTTGTATAAATAGCTTAGAACAGATTTTTCTAGGTTTTTTATCACCTCTTCTTGACAAGTTGAGCTCTGATCCTTTTTTGGTAGTTTAGAGGCTTAGGAAACACCATTGGGTGCGACGTCATGTGGATTGATCATGGATCTGACTCGATTTCATTGTACCGGTGAGATCTTTCCGGTTCATCTTCTCTCTTCCCTTTGTTTCATTCCAATGGTGGGTGTTGTATGTATGTTTCTACTCTTATTGTATGTATATTTGTGGATCTTGGGATCGTTTATATATTCGCTTTACAAATCATCATTGTTGTTGTTCTTGATCTTTTTGCTTAAATGCTCTGGATTTGTGTTGTTGCAGACACGGACACCATAGATCTTGATTAGGAATGATAAATGTTAGTTTCTGGGTTGCAGACATGGATTTAGGACTAACAATCGTAGTGGGTATCGAGTTTAATGCCTCCGTGTTGTTTGTGTCGGTGGAGAAATCGCTGATGTGAATAGTACGGTTGAGCTTTCGTCGGTGTTGCAGACATGGGCACCGATGTGGCATCTCGAGTGATGCCCGGTGATGTTGATGCGTATTGTGAGTGTCGAGCGATAGATCTTCAGATTTAAGTATTCGACGGGTAGAACGAAATGCAATTCCATAACTATTTCTCTTAGACTATTGAGATTGTTTATCTGCTTTTATTTACTTTTCCCGCATTTGCTTTCCGCACCCAATTCATGAAACTTAGAACACGAGATAGTCGAACGGCAGTTCTTCTCACCGATCTCTGTGGACACGATAATTCCCGGATGAATACTTCCAAAACTTTTGTTGCTTGCCGCTCTACCGCTTCAACAAAATGGCGCCGTTGCCGGGGATTGGTTGAGATTAATCGCATTGCGATGGTTTTATGTTTTAAGTTTCGTTTGTTAAGTGTTTGGGCAGGAAGTTTTCTTTAGGTTGCGTTTGAGGCGAAAGCATTGGCGTACCGCGAGGAAGTTTCTTACCATTCGCGAAACAATAAAGGCGTCGAGCTAACGACGTTAAACGAGCGCTTGTTGGGAGGCACCCCAACGGTTTTATTTTTCTGTTTTTCTGTAATTGAGTTGTGTAGGTGTTAAGTGGTGGCTCACTGGAAAATCTGTCTTTTTAGACTGGTCTGGTTTTTCTGGTGTAGCGCGCGTCGCGCGCTCATGGGTGCGTCGCGCGCTGGGCAGCTTTTGGCCAATGACCTCTTTTTAACGGGTCACTCGACTTACCTTTTTCCCACTTACACCAAGGCTTTATAGTATAGTATTTTATCGATTTATTTTTAATTCTTTTGTTTGTGTTTAGACTCAAATTTTGGCCCGATTACTTGGAGTCGCATTCAGTAATTCTCCGATTTTGATTGATTCAACAAGCCGGTTGTGCGGTAATGAGTGTTCATATTTGTACGTTGCAAGGTACTCGTTTATCGCTTTCTATAGCATAGCATGTTTTTGAGACTTTTCATTTGTACAAATTTCATATTACTCATTCTTTTTGCATAACTTGCTCATGACTTGAATCACAATTAGTTTCCCCTTTTTACCATAAATGTGAGGTGGCTTTCCATTGTATATATATGCGAGAGACCGACAATTCTTGTTTTAACTGGATATTATTATGTTTAATCTTTCGTTTGTATTGTTTTTGTGAATGCACGAAAGTGATCAAGGCACTTGTTTGATTTTGAGCACAACTACCATAGCCAAATATCAATTCACCTTGTGAGTGTGTGACCATTAGTAACCCCTTTTGAGCCTTTTTGTCAATATCCATATTGTTTTTGCTTAATGCTTGTCTATGAGCGTTTGGTTTTCATTTGTGTATGGATGTTTGATTCTTTATTTTCTTGACCTTCACCTATGATGTTTGGTTGGATTTTTACCTTGCCTTAGAAAGTAGGGAGTATTCACTTGATATTGTGGTTGGATTCAAGTTGGGGAGAGGATGTTTGCCTCTTTATGATGTGATTGGTATGAGGTTATGAAAAGAAAAAAAAAAGGATGTGAGAAAGAAAGAATAGAAAAAGAAAAGAAAAAAAGTGAAAAAGAAAGATAAGAAAAAGAAAGAAAAAAGAGAAAAAAGTTTGAAGAAAAAAATATCAAAAAGAGTTTGGAATAATATTTGTGTTAATAAGTTTTGTGTTTGGTGTGAAACTTGTGATGAAGAAGAAAGTTGGATCGAAATTGTATTGTTTGAAACTTTGTGGAAGTAATTACTCCCTTAGGTTTAGGCAAGTTTTTATTTCGATTAGCTTTAGGACTTATCATTTGTTTGTTAACCGAGCCACATTACAACCTTGAAAGCCCTTGTGATTCGTGTCGTTGCATTTTCGATACTATTTTTGGATGAATGCATAATTTTGTCTATTGTTTGCAAGATTGTTGGATGTGTGTTCAAAGTCCTCACCTTTCGGTGTTTTTCATCTACCGATGAGTTTTTGCTAGGCGTGATTCATTATTGAGCTTGTTTTGTTTTAGGATGTTTTGTATGAATTTTTGTACTTAGGAATCGTTTCATTTTCATGTTGTCGTTGTAGGATAGTGGTAAGTGTTTACTTTGTTAGTACGTTTTTATTTGAACCGTACAATTGTTTCGTTTTTCTAAATGTTGTTGATTCTTGATTCTTTGGATTTCTACTTTTGCGATTGGAGTGTTTGGCCCTGTTTGAGGACAAACAGATTCTAGTTGGGGAGAGTTGTTAAGTGCCAAATTGTAGTTATTTTGTGTATGTAAATAGTGGCACTTATCAATGCTTTTTGTTAATATCGTTTGAATAATCCCCCGTTTTTGTGTAATTACGTTTACTTTACGAATACTTGTATTTTCATATACTTTTATACCGTTTGATATTTTTGTTGTATTTTTGTAGGTATTCTTGCGTTTTCGGAGCCTTGAGGAATAAAGTGTCGAAGACACGGCTGCGAGAGCAAAGAGGAAATAATTCTGCTGTTTGGTGCAGGGCGCTTCGCGCGCTGCAGGGCGCGTCGCGCCCTCTTTGAGTTTGAAGAACTTAGTCTGGCAGAAGATTGGGCGCGTCGCGCGGGTTTTAGGGCGCTTCGCACGTTAGGGCGGTTTGGTACATAAGTGAGATGGCGCGTCGCGCGCTGCATCCGGCGCGTCACGCGCTGTGCGTTTTTCAGTTTGAATAAATAGCTTAGAACAGATTTTTCTAGGTTTTTTATCACCTCTTCTTGACAAGTTGAGCTCTGATCCTTTTTTGGTAGTTTAGAGGCTTAGGAAACACCATTGGGTGCGACGTCATGTGGATTGATCATGGATCTGACTCGATTTCATTGTACCGGTGAGATCTTTCCGGTTCATCTTCTCTCTTCCCTTTGTTTCATTCCAATGGTGGGTGTTGTATGTATGTTTCTACTCTTATTGTATGTATATTTGTGGATCTTGGGACCGTTTATATATTCGCTTTACAAATCATCATTGTTGTTGTTCTTGATCTTTTTGCTTAAATGCTCTGGATTTGTGTTGTTGCAGACATGGACACCATAGATCTTGATTAGGAATGATAACTGTTAGTTTCTGGGTTGCAGACATGGATTTAGGATTAACAATCGTAGTGGGTATCGAGTTTAATGCCTCCGTGTTGTTTGTGTCGGTGGAGAAATCGCTGATGTGAATAGTACGGTTGAGCTTTCGTCGGTGTTGCAGACATGGGCACTGATGTGGCATCTCGAGTGATGCCCGGTGATGTTGATGCGTATTGTGAGTGTCGAGCGATAGATCTTCAGATTTAAGTATTCGACGGGTAGAACGAAATACAATTCCATAACTATTTCTCTTAGACTATTGAGATTGTTTATCTGCTTTTATTTACTTTTCCCGCATTTACTTTCCGCACCCAATTCATGAAACTTAGAACACGAGATAGTCGAATGGCAGTTCTTCTCACCGATCTCTGTGGACACGATAAATTCCCGGATAAATACTTCCAAAACTTTTGTTGCTTGCCGCTTTACCGCTTCAACAAAATGGCGCGCCCTAATCCGGCGCGTCGCGCGCTGTGCGTTTTTCAGTTTGTATAAATAGCTTAGAACAGATTTTTCTAGGTTTTTTATCACCTCTTCTTGACAAGTTGAGCTCTGATCCTTTTTTGGTAGTTTAGAGGCTTAGGAAACACCATTGGGTGCGACGTCATGTGGATTGATCATGGATCTAACTCGATTTCATTGTACCGGTGAGATCTTTCCGGTTCATCTTCTCTCTTCCCTTTGTTTCATTCCAATGGTGGGTGTTGTATGTATGTTTCTACTCTTATTGTATGTATATTTGTGGATCTTGGGATCGTTTATATATTCGCTTTACAAATCATCATTGTTGTTGTTCTTGATCTTTTTGCTTAAATGCTCTGGATTTGTGTTGTTGCAGACATGGACACCATAGATCTTGATTAGGAATGATAAATGTTAGTTTCTGGGTTGCAGACATGGATTTAGGACTAACAATCGTAGTGGGTATCGAGTTTAATGCCTCCGTGTTGTTTGTGTCGGTGGAGAAATCGCTGATGTGAATAGTACGGTTGAGCTTTCGTCGGTGTTGCAGACATGGGCACCGATGTGGCATCTCGAGTGATGCCCGGTGATGTTGATGCGTATTGTGAGTGTCGAGCGATAGATCTTCAGATTTAAGTATTCGACGGGTAGAACGAAATGCAATTCCATAACTATTTCTCTTAGACTATTGAGATTGTTTATCTGCTTTTATTTACTTTTCCCGCATTTACTTTCCGCACCCAATTCATGAAACTTAGAACACGAGATAGTCGAACGGCAGTTCTTCTCACCGATCTCTGTGGACACGATAATTCCCGGATGAATACTTCCAAAACTTTTGTTGCTTGCCGCTCTACCGCTTCAACAGTGACCCCATAGGGAGGTGGCTAAAGAAAAAACCTTAAAAGGTAATGTGATTATTTTTCTATCCCCTCATGACTCACAAAAAGCCATTGATAATGCTCCAATATGAAAGATGCCACTCTGATTAATTTTTAATGATTTTGCTGTGAATATAATTTCTTTTACTTCTTGTTGAGTATAATTAATCATGGAGTATTGATTTATTTGATAATGAAGGCGAGTGACCAATGTAGAATTATTACTTGTAATCCTTTTTTATGCTTCAAGAGAAGAGGAAAAAAAAACATAAATTGTTTAGATATTTCAAAATTATATTAATTATAATATCCTAAAGGCTAAGACCTATATTTAACTACGCCATAAAATGCTAATACTGTACAATTTTTAATATTTTATCATAATTTGATGAATCTTCTGAAAACATAATGGACTCATTCTTAAATTAAAATATTTTATGAGAATTTCTTTGTAGATTCCATATAGGAGAATCTCCAGCGAAAACTCCATAATACCCCTATTTTGGAGATGTATTTCTGAAGTTTTTTTTCTTCAAATTTTCCTAGAATTTGGAGATGTATCTCCGAAAAATAAATAGGCAACAGCTACTAGGTATACCTAACCCTAACGCCCTAGGACCTTCTCTGCCTGGTATATGCCGTCGCACTGCCCGCGTCATCGACCATCCTCTCCACGATTACAACCGCCTCTGGACTGTCATGCGCGATCACCCCGATCCAATGCTTCCCGCCAAACATCTCTATCCGCTGACATATCGGTAGGAGATCAGTGGCATGGTCATCCTCAGCCTGCTAGTTCTCCCAAGATCTCCTCATATGTTGGCCTAGGAGCTCCGGGAGTGTCGGGTGTCATCAGAGGATGTGTCACTGCTAGCTGTGACGCCCGCTCGCGTCTACCCGATGCAGTCTGGGTCTCTCTTCCCTGTCTGAGTCGTGCGGGGTTGCCTGCCATTTTCCTGAAAAATTGAAATCAATTAGAATACGATACAATAATAAATTTTAAAAAAAACATTTCTTGGTTAAATTCGAAAATACATTTCCGAAACTGGTCCAAGAGGTGTTTTTGAAAATGTACTTCCGAAACTCCCCTGCAAACTCCATTGTTGCAGAACCTTCCACCCTTTACCCTAAGTGGTTCAAAATGCAATTTTTCCTATCTAACTATACTCAATGACATATAATAACTTAAATATACTACATTGTACTAATTTCTTACACCCCTAATATCAATTTCATTCATAAATTTCTAATTTTGAAAACTTACAGATTTGAGGTGTTGTTGGATGTGCTTTAGAAGTGGTCTTTGAATGTTGGAGAGCAATAGAATGTTGTTTTCAAGTAGCCTTTGTACTGTGCTTCTGCAAATGTTTGAGAAATCTAGAAAATTTGAAGTTTAGGATAAAATGGAAATAGGGGGAGGGGGAGGCTGTTTTGTTTAAACAGCCAAACGAGCATTTTTTCGGAAATGCATCTCCGAAGTGGTGTTTTCGGAAATGTATTTCCGAAATCATTTTTTTTAGGTTAAAAAAAGGTGTTTTCGGAGATACATTTTTGAAAATACCACTTCAGATATGCATTTCCGAAAAATAGAGACATTTTGGAGATTTAAACTACAGGTGACCAAGAAAGCTGGGAGATCTATAAATGAATTTCCAATTTTATATTGGATGAGTTTTGTGTTGATGGGGTTATCTATATATAATTAGAAGACTCGATTTCTATAATCGGCTTAATATCAATAGAAATTTGACTAACATTATCAAATTCATTTTCAGTAAGTTTATTTGAAGAGAATATTTGCCATGGAGTTAGAGGAAAATTTGTGGTGGTAGTTGTTTAATTAGTGACAAATGAATGAGGAAAAAAAATTAAACTATGACCAAATTTAATTAGTTCCTTAGGCTTAAGGCAAATTTCGAATTAAAAGTAGAAAAACTTTGATGTTGTCGTTGTTTAATTAGTGACAAATGATTGAATAAAAAAAATTACGCTACGACTAATATTCGACACTAGACGAGTTTTATGGAATAATTGGGTATGTTGATAAAATTGTGAATTGATGTTGCTCAAGGAAATATGAATCAAAATGAATGTTATGAACCAAAATGAACGTTTCCTAGATGATTGTAAAAGTGGTCCCGTACGGGTAAACTGATTTGATATTATATAAAATTTATTTAGACACATGTAAATTTGAAGTGAGTGATTTAAATATAAATAAATAATAATCATATAAATTCAATTATATTAAATAACTATATATAAAAAGGACTTGTGAGATGGAGAGAAAAAAAATAAAAATTTAACATTTAAAAATAAAATTTATCTTTCAAATAAAGGTAGTTGCTGATTAAAATAAAATAGATCTTGTGTTGTTAATAAACTGTGAGATAAAAAATTATTTGATGTAATATAAAATGTATTTAGACACAAATGCAAAATTTAAAATGATTTACTTAATGAAAAAATAAATATTTAAAAATAAGATATTTGTCTCAAATTAAGTCAATGGTTGATTAAAATAAAATAGATATTTTGTTGATAGTGACCAATGAAATAAATAAAATTTTTAATTTGATTAAAATAAAAAATAAATTATTAGTATTTTTAGTGATAGTAAATAAATAAAGAAAAAAGTTAAAATGAAAGTGAGAAATTAAATTTGAGAGATATTTACAAATGAGTGAAATACAAAAGAGAGGAAAAAGATAAAAATATTTCTCTCTTGGATACAAAATTGCAAAAGATACCACTTGTCATTGTTAGAATGCTTAATATGGTGAATTAATTGTTAGATTTGCTAAATAGAAACGATAAAATAAGAAGAACATGCGATTAGGGGTCTCCAGTATATTTAGGAGAGGCCATGAATCCTAATCCAAACCTGGGCAGATTGGGCAGATGTTTGCTTCAAGGTGGAAGGAACAAAACCTTTTATCCACGTGAATAAATTTAGGATGCCATTTGGTATACGACCAAGCATTTACAGATCTCACCTGTTGAACGTCTTCAAGCGTAGAAAAATAACATTGTTTCCTCCAAAATATTAATATTTTTTTAACTTTTATTTGTAAGTATTCTTTTCAAATTAACTTTCGCCACAAATTTTATTTACTTTTTAATAGTAATTAGTGGGAAACTCGTGCGTCCATACGGACTCTGGTGTGGACCGCAAATATGTCACCAGTTTAGTTTTAAAATTTATATAAAATAGAAAATGTTCTAATTGAATTGTAAAATATGAAAAATAAAAAAATAGTTAAAGATAAATATATAAGTTAATTAAAAATAAATATTTAAAGGGTTAAATACTTTTTATCCCCTATCATATGAGCGTGTTTTGATTTATTCTTTTAAGAAAAAAATTCCCCCCTCAACATTTCCAGATTCCCTTTGTTTGAATTCAAACATTATTTTAAATATATTTATTCGTATTTTATTTAATTGTACAAAACATGTAATAACCCGCACCTTCACACTGATTTTGACCTGGTTACCCGTGCATTCGCACGGTATTGGTGTATTATCCTTGCGTTCACATAGATTTTGGTCTGGTTACCCGTGGATCACACGGTACTGGTGTAATACCCGTGCGTCGCACGGATATTTGAACGGCGTATTTGTCACCGGTTTGTTATGGAATTTCAATTAAATTATAAAATATCAAAATATTAATTGGTAAAAGAAAAATATTGGGATGGTTTATGTTTTTAAAAACAAATATTCACAAGAAAAACTATTAAACATAAATGTTGTAAAAAGGATAATGATCGAAAAGAATGAAGTTTAATGTTGTATTTATTAAATTTTTCTGAACAAAATTTTGATATGTAATTCATGTTCCCGTTAATATTCAATGTTTCGATCAATAGCTTCATGTTTCCATTAATATTCAATATTTTGATTAGTAACTTCATATTCTCGCTAATATTCAATATTTTGTTGGGTAACTTCATGTTCCTGTTAATATTCTTTATTTTGATCAGTGTCTTCATATTCCCGTTCATATTCAATATTTTGACCACCAACTTTATTTACCCGTTAAAATTCAATATTTTGATTAATAATTTCATATTCTCAAATTTCATGTTATCGTTATTTTTAAAATAATTATAATCACAGGTTAATAATCTAATATTTACTTTCGCTTCAAAATTTACTATTAAATTGTCAAATTAAATTCAAATGATTAGATTTTCAATGATTAGATTTTCATTGTATAATATAAATAATTTAAAGGATTGTTTCAAACTCAAACAATTCAATCTTCTTTAAAATTGATCAATTTAGACTCCTACCACCATAACCGATTGGTTATACGTGTATATTTATAAATATTAAATAGACAATATTAAATTTTATTAAACTTCATATATTTGCATCGGCTCATAAATAAAATATATTAAATTTAATTTTTCTTTTTAAAAATATTCAATCAATTTTAAATTGTATTTAATAGCTAGATATTGGTATAAAAAAGTTGTTAATTATTAAATTACAAGAAAGAAGAGTACTTCAAACTTCTTTGGCAACCTCTTCCAAAAAAAAAAAACCTAATTTTTTTATCTCTTAATCTTCATCTCTCTCAGCAAGTGATAATTTAAGATCAATTAAAAATAGTACTTCTAAATTAAAAAAAAATTATGTAATTTTATTGTTTTGTTTTTCTCTTTGTGTAGAGTAATTTTATTTTTGTTAAATTTTATGCTTAATCAACTAATACTAATATGCTGAAGCAACTAATCCTAAAAGTTGTAAATGAAAGAGGCATATAATAAACTTAAGCAAGATAGTGTAAAGAGGGCAATAGAGACAAAGAAGAAAACTAATATATTGAATTTTACAGCTTAGCAGCAGCTTTTATTGCTTTGAATAAGATAAATAAGTTATGCTTCACTGAAGGGAAGATAAAAGCAGCAGAAGCAACAAAAGTATACATCACATTTATATAGTACTTCATTTATACCCAACAAAATAAGCTTGGTAACATAACTATGGTTGGCTACACATACAAGTTGACCATTTTTATTTTGTTTAATCATAACAGTGAGTTTGGTGATGCTAATATAAAGCCAAAAATTTAAAAATTAAACACAATATCAAAAAGATGCAAGTTACTTGAAAGAACAAAAGTACTTTCCATCATTAAAAAGAGTTATGTTGCAATAGCATACTCATAATTTTGTGTCCCGATTTCTTATATGATTTTCCTGTTAATAGTTTATAAAAGAGAAATTAAATCAAGTTAATAAGAACATAAGTACAATATTTTTCTATCAAACGTATAAAAATCCATATCATTATATCTCAATTTCTAAAGAGATTTGAAATCCTCTAATTCAATACATTTGAACAAACATGAGATGCAATATAAACAAAAACTACATTTTCTCTCATTGTACAACAAATAAACAAAAAAGATGACAACAAAGTTTAAGTAAGCCCTCAGATCTATTTTTAAATAAGGTTGAAACCTAACTTGTTTCAAAATAATCACCGACGGTCACTGCAATCGAACACCAACGATAAATCCATCATCGAAAAACATAACTATCATTGCTTGTGTTTTAGCTCCGACCGCCATCACCCAACAAAAGTGCAGATCATCCACTGCCGCTAAGAAAGTACAATCGAAGAAAATAATAAAGAAAACATCACCCTAAACCTAAAACCTCAACAAAACTCACCAAGTAAACAAAACAATTGATCGAACTATAATCAAATCAATTGTACAAATATATAAAAAAAAATAGAGTTTTGATTCCAGAGAATATTTGATAAACATAAATGAGGAAGAAGGACCCAGTGCATCAACTTAGCCGCCGACATTAAAATAGTGAGTTCTATTTACATATCTTATAAATTCGTTGGAAGAAACAAAATATGAAACACAGATTTAACTGATATGTCGCAGCAAAAAAAAATAATGAGTTATATTTACATATCTTATAAATTCTTGATATGTCGCAGCAAAAAAATAGTGAGTTCTATTTACATATCTTATAAATTCTTAATAACAGTACATATCCAATAATGTGTTCATATATAAAAATCAAATATAGCTTAAAATTAATACCTACAAAGTCACTCCAAACTAACTATTATCTGCTGTTTGAGTTATCAATCAAAAGGACATGCCACTCCAAATTTGAAATCTGCAAATTTGAACAACATCAGAAGAAAAAAGATAAAGTTGAAACCGAATCAATTTCGGAATAGTAATCGTCGCCCGCTTCTAACCAACACCGACATAGTGCAGAACATACTCTTTCAAACCACCAATTTCTTCCTCGGACAACCTCTCCGCAAGTAATCTATGAATAACCTAAGATTCAAAACCCATAAAAATTACATTTTTTTCCAATGAATATAATAAAACATAGAAAACCCATGGTTCAAAATTCAAAAAATATTGAATTTTTCCTACAAAGATACCAAAAGAAAGAAAACCCTAAAATTAAAATCTCAATAACTATCAAACCTACCATTGAATCAACAAGTGTGAATTATTCAGACCCCAAACGGTGGATGGCGGTTCACAAATGCGACAAGAGCAACTCGACATATGTAGGAAGACTTCGATATCTTCTTTTGGCTTCGGCTAGGGCTTCGTTAGCGATATTGTTAATAGCAAATCTAGATTTGTTTTTGAAATCATAAAGCGATGTCGTAGAAGATAGAAGAAAAATAGGAAGAACAAAGAAGATAAGAAGAAGAGGAATAAGATGTAGAAGACAGAAGAAAAAGAGAAAGAACGAGGAAGGAAGAAAGAAGAAAGAAGGATGCGCAAGAGAGAGAAATAGAAAATAAGACGAGTTAGAAAAAATAGTTGTAGTAAAAGCTGTCAACTGAAACATTTTGAACTACACAGACGTGGCACATGTGGAAGGAGCAAGGACAGTTCAGTTTTTTCCAGAACCATTAGAGTTCTTATGTGGTAGATGTTTTTTCCATTTCACCCTCCAAACTCCATATAAACCACACTATTAATTAAATGGTATAGCATAAGCATAATACACGATTAAAACTTATAACTTATTCAAATAATTTACAAATATTATAAAAAGGGTTAAATATGTTATTGGTCCTCATAAATATGACAACTTTCAATTTTAGTCCTTCTAAAATATTTCTTCAAAAAATAGTTCCTCTAAAAAATTTTTAACCACACTTTTGGTCCCTCCTACTAACATTCGTTAATAGAGCAGACATGACACTAACATTTGGAAATGCCAGCGTGACTAGGTTGTTGACATAGATACCACGTGGCATTTTGTCCCCATTTTATAATTTTTATATAAATTTTATTTATAGCGACAGATCTTCCGTCGCAAAATCCGTCGCTAACATGAACATACAAAAACTCAAAAATTATAACCTAGACTTTGTTTTTTAATTATTATTTTCAATAAAATTTATCATATTATAAGGATCTTTCACACAAACTTTTAATTTTTTTTGACTTGAGATCAAATAAATATGAATTTTTTTTACGGTTTGATTTAAAAAATAATGAAAACAACGAAAACATTAGCATATGATTGACTTTTAAGCTATTATTTTGCAGGGATTTATATTATAACACATAAAAAGGATCTAAAAATTTTCATGGCATTTCAAATAAGTTTCGATTTATTTTGATTTGTCGATTGAAACACACATAAATGTGTTTTTTTAAGTGACGAAATGAGAAATTTAACCATATTAATTGTAAAACGGGTTGAAATGTTTTAATTTTTTTTTATCATATTAGTATATCAAATTATAAGTATTTCTCCCACAAAAATTGATTTTTTAGGCATAAGGTGAATTCAATAAGAATTATTTAAGCGTCGATTTTCCATGAATCATTAGAGTACAAGACGCCAAGCTAGAAGAAGTAAGTGGAGCAAAGAAGAAGACCCCGGAAAGTATTGAGACAAGTGAGATCAGAGTAGCGCAGCAGTGCAGATAAGTCATGATTGGAATACTCGTAAGTTTTAGTTAAACAGATACAAAAGGATTTTTAGGTTGTGTAGAATCAGAGGTTAGTGCAGCAGATGCCAAGTAGAAGACGCCAAATGGAATTAAGAGAACGGTCTCTACTATGGTTTTACCATGTACGTTAATGTTGTGATTTGATTTGGGTGATTGTGAGGAGATTGGACAAATCATCCTTCTCGTGACCATGAAAATTTTGTACTAGGAAATTTTTTTGCAAGGACTTTACAAGTTGGGATATTATGAAGAATCATTAGAGTGCTAGAATCCGAAGAGTAGTGTAATTGGTAATGGAAGCATGGATTGGAGAAAATGGAATGAGTGTCGAAGGACGGTAAAATCCTCAACCTTAATTAAATTAAAATTCAAGGACGAATTTTAATTAAGTGAGGAGAATGTAACATCCCTAGTTGCTAACTATAACTAATTATACTAATGTTGGTAATTAGAAATAATTATGGTGATTGGTGACTAGAGGAATGGTTTTAGAGTGAGGTTCGCAAGACAAGAAGTGAATTGTCTTTGAGGTTTAAGTTAAGGAGCAAAATAGTCTTTTTGATCTTGGACCATATAAGCCTTCAGAACACTCTCTAACTCATTTATTTCCATTATTTCTTCCCCACACTCAGAGAAAATAAAATCTTTAGCAAGAGAAGAGAGGAAAGTGGCGAACAAGGGAGAAGAAGAGAAGAAGAGTCCAAGTTTTCTTGCATGCATCATCATCACCATCATCATCTTCTTCATCTCTCAAGTCAAAATTTTCTTCCTCATAAGGTGGGCTTCTAGGTATCCTTGGGTAGAAGCTTAGGGTTTTCATGATGAGGGAATTGGGGATTTTTGAGATATGATTGCATGCCTTTATGTGAGCTTGATGTTTGTGTTGATTATATTGCATGTTGTGTGAACTATGAAAAGTAATTGATCCTTGATTATATGAGTATGCATGTTGAGTTTCTATGTTGTTTTACTTGTAAAATCATGCTAATTGTGATCATGCCATGCTTGAGTTAGTTTAGAATGAAAATGGATTGTATTGGGTCTGGTTTAATGCAGGAAATGTAGTATTTTTAGCTCTGGTTCAATGAGCAATCGAATGCACTGTGAAAAATTTTCATTCTGTAAATTTTGTTCAGTGTACATTCGACTAGATAACTGTAGAAATCGATTGCACCTGATTGAAAATGGCTTTTTATTATTTCAACCATAACTTGAGGGCTGTGAGATGCCTAAGCTTACACACCTATATCACACTCTTAAGTAATAATAAAATCCATGTGTATGTCCATGTATTTTAATTAATAAAAAATAATACTTGGAGAATCTATTTGTTAATCATTCTAAAGGCCTTTGTGCTTAAATGTTCTTTCAACTAGGTTGTAGGCATCATAGAATAAGTGGTGATGAAAATTAAAGCTAGCCACGTGCTCTAAAAGACGTTGAGGTCTTGTAGCTTGTGAAACTAAGCATGTGAACCAAGAGATGAGGGGGGGGGGGTCTCATAATTTGTTATAACTTGTGTATACCGATTAGTAAAACAAGACTTTGGTAAGGTAAGCCTTAGGATACCTAAGCAAGAGTAATGGCGGGAAGTTGGCGCTATTTCCCTTTTCCTAAAGCGGCTACTTCTAAAGTCCTATAATCTAATGGTGTTGTAAGTTTGGGACGGGGGATTAGAGAATAGACCAAAGGATAGTAATTGCTCACTGATCCTAGTTGATTAGAGAGTGAGGCATGTTACATATATGCTGGCTATTTCTTGTGAAGTAAATTCTAAGGATGCCCTTTTGCCACATATGTTGCAGGTTATTTCTCGAGTGCAAGTCTCGGGAATGGATCGTGCTCCATAATTCAGGAGCTATTCTTCGGGGATGAACTCATGAAGATGTGGATCACTACCTTTCCTTTGTTGCCTCCCTTACGGGTGTATATCGTTGTACGACTCGGGCCTTGGGATATTGGAGGAGTTGAATCCTATTGGCGATTCAATGTGGATTATGTGGTTCTCTATAGTTCATACTCGTTACTTACCATGTAGATTTAAAAGGTACGATTTGGGACTTATTTCCGAGAGCAGATAGGCAGGTAAACCCAAAAGATCAGACCTTGAGCGTAATCTCTGAGAGAAGGATGGTAAGTAAACCCGAAAGACCTATTTTGGAGGAAACATGTATCTAAAATCAGGTTACGTGATATGTGATTAGAGTATCCAATTGGGTATTCAAGGGGGACTCAATCGTGATGCTCCCAGTTGTTAGGTTTTCCTATACTGGATAGTGAGGAAACCTTAGGATTAATGGTGGATCCGTAGATGATACATGTACCCTGTAGAGCCGAGAGGACCCACAATATAAGGGAACTCATTGAGATTTAGTAACCTCATCCCATTCATCTTATTATTTTTTTTAGGTACCGTACAAGATCGAGTTTTGATAAATGCTTGAATCAAGAGCTTTATGATCGGATGACGTGAAGACGTATTTGATCTTTTCTTCTGCTATGTATTATTATTTTGTAGACATACTTATTGTATTCATTTCTGAAACATTTTATTGAAATGTATACGGTTTATGCCATTATTTCTTACTTTTGTATGTACTCAGTACTAGTTATTAATATTTTACTGATATGATTCTAGACGCATATTGGTAGGGTATTATAGTTTTGATCAAAAAACAAAATAAATTGAGACTTGTTAGAAATGCCATGAAATTTTGTGGATCCTTTTTAGGTGTTATGATATAATTTCATGCAAAATAATAGCTTAAAACTCAATCGTATACTAATGTTTTTCTTGTTTCAGTTTTAAAGAAAATTGACTCGTAAAAAAATTCATATTTAATTCATCTCAAGTCAATTTTTTTTTTGTGAGAGATACTTATAATGTGATAAAATTCTTGAAAAAATCTCATAAAAAAACAATGGCTAAATATGTTTTTGGTCCTTATAAATATCTTAAATTTTGATTTTAGTCCCTATTAAAAATAATACTCCCTCCGTTCCTTTTTAAGTGTCGTTTTAGAAGAATTTTTTTGTTCCTATTTAAGTGTCATTTTATAATTTAATGTAATAATTTGTCATTTATACCCTTATTTTCTCAATAACTCCACCTCAAATTTTCCAATTAGTTATTGGAAAAAGAGAGTGTATGATTGAATTTATTTGGAAAGAGAAAAATAAATAAGGGTATAATAGAAAAACTAACTCTAATAATCCACTATCTTGGTTGAAGAGCTTTTTGCTAAAACGACACTTAAAAAGAAACGGAGGGAGTATATTTTAATCCCTACAAAATTTTTATGCATTAAGTTTTAGTCTCTGTTATTTCCTAAAAGTTTGAAAATTGTTTAATTACCTTTTAACTTTTAAATTTTTAAATATTTTTTTCATACATGTATAGAATACTGTAAAATATTTATTTTTATCAAATTTTAATTTTTTTTTAAAAGAGAAGAATTAAATTTCAAAAAATAATGATAAAAGTAATGAAATTCTTGACTTAAAAATCAAATTTTGAGTTACTTTTTTTAACGTTTTAAACAAGTCCCCAAAATAATTATTAAAAAAATACACATTTGTTTAAGAGCAAAGACTAAAACTACGTGCATAATAATTTTGTAGGGACTAATATATGTCAATTTTTTATAGGGATCCAAAATCAAAATTTAGTAATTTTATAGGGTCTAAAACAAATATAATCCAAAAAACAAAGTTTAGGTCATAAGAATGATGTGTTTGAATTAGATAAGAATTAGTTACGGATTAGTTGCAGAGTAGCTACAAATTAGCTACGACTTTTGAATTTTTTGTATGATGTGCGTGTTAGTGACGAATTTTGTGACAGAAAATCTGTCTCTACAAATAAAATTTATATAAAATGGAGAAAAAATGACACGTGGCATCCATGTCATCAACTTTGTCACGCTTGCATTTCCACGTGTTAGTGTCACATCATGTTAGCTTTGTTAACCGACATTAGCAAGAGGGATCAAAAGTGTGGATGAAAATTTTTTTAAAAAAATATTCTTTAAATTTTTATAAAGAGATTAAAATTGAAGATTGACATATTTATAAAGACCGCTGACATATTTGACCTAATATAAGAAAAAATGAATGTCGGAGGCAAAGACTTTGGTTGCCTTATCGTTGTTCTGGCCTCATCTCAAATATCTAGTAATATGTTTGTATGATTTTTTTATTTGGTAAACTTTATATTATAATCTCTTAGACTCTTATTCAAAATTATTTTTAAAGAATGCACTTAAGTCAATAGATTATGATTAAATCAATACTATATGTTGTGTAAAAAAAATAATCAATACTTTATGTTATAATCTCCACGTCCATCTAGCGTAGCGTAACATGAGGCAAGAAGATACACTAGCATTATTTTTATATTAAAAATATTATATTTTTCCAACCTATTAAAATCAGTATTAAGTAGTAATGTAAGAGACTAATGTAAAGAAAATAGTTTATATCTTACATAAATATGTTTCTTGACAATTTGTTTTTATAACAAAATGCAATAAGTATTTTTTTTTCAAGAAAAGAAAGACAAGTATTTAAAGATGTAACATTAAGCTTGTTGTAGGCAATAATCAAAACCATATCGTTGTTCATCATCGGGAATGAAATAATTGTAGTTGAATGTGATTGGGGGATAGTTACGTTGGTATGCAGTGATTGATTCTGGAATCCAACCGTCTGATCCAACCCTAGCTACATACAATTTGCAAATTTTTCCAATACAATTTCCTAATAATTCAAATGTAAGCGTTTTGCACTGCTCGAATGTTTGAATATCAGGGCTATCGTCATTTAACATTACAATCTGCAATTATATAAAATATGCAGAGCTATCAAACCAATACATTCAAAGAAAAAAGTAAAACTAATATAATTTTCTCATATTAGTTATAAGTTATTTTTGGAATTTAAGTGGCCGGCCATTTATGCTTTGAATCAGATCATTATCAACATCTCTGTGTTTTTGTAAAAATAATATATTTAAAATTTTGATTTTCTTAAACCTAATTTAAAAATATTAATTAACATATATTTAAATATATAAATTTTGTAAATTAAATACATTTATGATGCAAGTAATAATAAAGAGAAAATAAAAAGAGAGAAATAACAAAGACAACATGTG
This sequence comes from Vicia villosa, assembly GCF_029867415.1. NCBI lineage: Eukaryota > Viridiplantae > Streptophyta > Magnoliopsida > Fabales > Fabaceae > Vicia > Vicia villosa. The sequence continues at coordinate 226,219,696 of NC_081181.1, forward strand.
AGAAGTGATAACTTTGTGAAGAAAAGAAGAAAATTGAAATATTGTTTAGTACAAAAGAAAATGAATAGAAATAGAGAGGTGATACGTGTTATATATTTTAAAAAATTTATAAATTATAAATCTGATTCGATAGAAAGAATATAACTTGAGTTTAATTAATATTTAGGGTTAATGTAAAAAAAATTACACCAACATCCAATCATGTGTTATAAAATATATTGAAATAATATAATATATTAAAATGTCATATAAAAATAAAACGAGAGTATAAACTAAATATTGAAAAATAAAATAGGACATGTTAGCCCTTCAGTCCATAATAGACATATTAGACTAAATATTGAAAATAATTATAATAATGTGCAGTATAATAATTAGTCTAATAATCAGCCTAAATATTAAAAAATAAATATAAATAAATAAATAAATAATTTGAAAAAAAAAAAAAAAAACCTCATTGCCAATAGCATCTCCAAATAAAATACCCACTGTATCTCTTGTGAGTGCTGGAGAATTGCAGCTTGTTTTTACTTGGATCATGTAAAAGCAGTTTCTCACCGGTTCAACCATATTTATCTGAAACATGAATAAATATACAATTTTATTTAAGATACAATAAATATAGTATTGAATATGTTTTTCTAAATAATTGTTAATAATTTTATTGAGATTATGAGATTTATTTACATGTTGATGGGTAAGGTTGAACGTATAAGATAGACTCATTTGTGGTTGAAGTCGAGTAAAAAATATTGGTGTTGCATTTGAGAAGACGTTGATGATGGAAAATGTAAGGATTAAGGTAAGGTATTTCATGGTTTTGTTGGTTATTAATTTTTTTTTTATGCTTTTCAAAGGAAGAAAAAGGAGGAATTTCTTAATTGTTTAGATACTCCAAGTTTATATAAATTTTAAAATTATAAAGGCCAATGTCAATATTTAACTATACTATATATTTAACACTATATGAAATGCTAGTAATATATTATTTTTAAAATTTTATTATACTTTAATGAAATTTGCTATATCATATTAAATTATGTGAGTTATACCTTTGGAAAACAACTAATAACTTCATTCATAAAAAAAAGTTATATTGGCTTCATGGAGGAACCAAAGGTTGAGTGAGAAATGTATTTCACTGGCTCATTCTCTTTATTGAAAGATAACCACTTAATTATTGATTCGATCCATTTATTATAATAATAATAATATTATTATTATTATTATTATTATTATTATAATTATAATTATAATTATTATTATTATTATTATTATTATTATTATTATTATTATTATTATTATTATTATTATTATTATTATTATTATTATTATTATTATTATTATTATTATTATTATTATTATTATTATTATTATTATTATTATTATTATTATTATTATTAGTTAAGTATGTAGACAAAAACAAGTACCACCATAAACTCATGTATAAATTGGAAGACTCTGAGTTCGAATAGAGACACTACAAAACGTAATCAGACTAATAATACGAGTATTGCGATTAAATTAAACCTTACGGTTCATTTATTATACCATTTCTATCAAGTTTTAGTTATATATTCACTGAGGGCAAGTGAGGAACCTCAAAAGATATATGTTAATTGTGTTATATGAGTGTAACTTATTTGTACATGTTCAATACTTCGAAGCATCATTTCTTTGTATTTTTTTATAATATACTAATGTAAATAAGTTATAGATACTTTTAAATCAATAACTTTTAATATAAAAAAATTATATTCTCACTCAAAAGGCTCAAATAAAAATAATTAAGGAAAAACAATCAAAATATATGAGAGAATTCATGTGTGTTTGTAGAAAAGGTAAAGGTGACCCGTAACTAGAATTTCGTCACCATTTTTAAGAGAATGTATGCATACAAGAGACATATGTGGTAGTTAAGGGGTGACATTTAGTTTGGATAAGTTTATTTTTCTCCACCATGGTTTTGGACATGCAATTGCAGGTCATCATGTCACTTTGAAATTAAATATGTTTATTTTACTCCACCATGGTTTTTGACCTGTAGTTGCAGGTCATCATGTCAGTTTGAAATTAAATAATATAAATAAAACTGAAATCATTTGGTCTTTGTGTAATGATAGTAAATTTTGTGGGGAGTTGGTTCCTTCATACATTGAGAAGTCGATGTTAGGGATGAAGTTGTTTGGAGGGGATGTTAGTCGAGATGAAGGTTTTATCAAAGGGTTGTCTATGAAGAGAGCGACCATGACTATTGAACTAATGCATCTCCTGCCACAACCAAGGGATCCTCAGAGTGAGCTTCTTTTACTTTGTTCTTGCATGGGTATCGCCAAGCTCTTTTTTGATCTTAAAACATGTCAACCTAATAAAATGGAGAAAGCAACTATTTGGTTTGAGAAAGATTTGTGAAGGGCAGTTGAAGACATCATGGTAGGTGGAGGTCCTTTTTTCGGAGACATTCAATGGATGGTGGTTTTTTACCTATGAGAGTTGAGGGATTGAGTTTGTACTTGATAGTAGAGGCATCCTCATACGCGTTTATGGCTTCTACGGCCCAGTCTTGGGTGTTACATGATCATATATTTAGAGACAGTGGGGTATACGGTATGAACCTTGATTTCGACAGAGCTTTGAATAGTGTTAGTGTTATAATTTCAAATTTTGATCTTAGCGGTTTTGCTAGAAAGGACACTGTTCAGCTTTCCAGTAAAAAATATATAGACATGTTTAACAATAATTCTAACTAGCTTTCCAAACTACCACAAACGACACAAAATTATGAATTTCTTCATCTTAGGATTTTTAAAATCTAAAATTATTTATTAAATCATTTTTATTTAAGATTAAATATGTTTTTGATCCCTATAAATATTTCAACTTTTATTTTTTGTCCCTATTAAAAAATAATATATTTATCCCTACAAAATTTGTATGCATATAATCTTAGTCCCTCGTAATAAACCAATGTGTATTTTTAAATGATTATTTTGAAGACATGTTTAGAACGTTATAAAAAGTTCCTCTAAAAAAAAAGAAACTCAAAATTTGATTTTTAAGTCGAGATTTTCATTAGTTTTATCATTATCTTTTACAATTTAAAAAATTCATATTTAATTTTTTTTATTTTAAAAAATTTTAAAATTTGGTAAAGAAATATTTTATTGTATTCTAAACATGTATGAAAAAAATTATTTAAAATTTTAAAAGTTTAAGAGTAATTAAATAGCTTTCAAAATTTTAGGAAATAACAAGGACTAAAACTGTTTGCATAAATTTTTTGTAGAGATTAAAATATATTATTTTTTAATAGGGACTAAAAATAAAAATTGAGATATTTATAGGGACAAAAACATATTTAACTCTTTTATTTAATAATTATTTTTTAATCAATAAAAACAACATTAATAATTATTTTAACTAATATTAATTATAATTATTAATAATGTTATATCATGATTGTAATAAAAAAAACAACATTTTTTTTAACTATAATATTTTGTTTAGCTTTTATTTGTAGGATTATTTTCAAATTAATTTTTGTCACAACTTTTATTAGCTTTTTAATAGTAATACTTTTGTCATTTCACTCTCCAAAGTCCATACAAACTACTCTATTTTTTTTTTTAAAATCTTGGTATCCGACCTTGCGATCGACTAATCTAAGAGGGATCAATCTCACCGTCCACTAGTGGGGGCCCTGTTTAAAGCTAGAACAAAGTTCTGTATGGGCTGACCCAACATAAGGATTGATGGCACTACAAACTACTCTATTAATTACTCCCTCTGGTCATTATTATAAGCAAATATTCTCTTTTTAGGTTCATTGAATAATGAATGTATCTGGTCTTTTATCTAGTCTTTTTAACTTATTCTCTGACCAGATACTACTCTATTAATTACTCCCTCTTGCCATTATTATAAGCAAATATTATAATCATGTACTTATGTCACACGTGCAATATCTTTTTTTTTGAATAATAATCATATTTAATTAAATTAAAAAAACCAATGACATTACAAAAGGCGATCGCAAGGATCTAGCCCCAAACAAAACAACTATTCGACTATATCATCAAAGCCTAGTCAAATGTTTTTTGTACTTATGGTATGTTCATCCTCTATACACAATCGAATCTATAACTTTGTCTCCTATGTTGTTGTTATTATCTGTACTTTCGAAACTAATCATATTTCGGTATCTCCAAACTTCGTATATTGTTTTCGCTATCGTCGCCTTAATCACATTTTTCCTTCCAGCTTTTCCCTTTACAATTGTCACTTAGCCATATCAATTCCTCCTCCCACACTTTAGGAGAATGTTGAATCTGTATCCATTCAAACACCTTTATCCAAATTAGGGATGACAACAGAGCGAGTCGGGGATGGTTATTACCTCCCCCAAACCCAAACACGAATCCTCAAACAATCCCCGTTTCCTGCCCCAAGCCCAAATAGGGATGGAGAATTAAAACTCAAACCCGAACCATACATACATACATTTCAAATATTTTAAATAATAAATACAAATCAAAATATCAAAACTTTGGCCACGTATTTAATATTCTAAATTATCAAAAATATATAATAATATACACGATGAAATAAACGGGGCGGGTTGTAGCAACCTGCCCTAAAAATTTAGACTTAGAGTCGCCACCTATTCTACCAAGGAGAATAGGAAACCTCGCGCAGTTAAGAGATCAGGGTAAGATACTATATTCAGGTCGAGGGAAGGTGTTAGGCACCCTCAACCCTTTCCTAAAGGTTAACGTTGCAAAGATAAGGGTTATGGCAAAACATAAAGAAAGATGACAGACAGTAAATAGAGTTAAAGGCTAATTATTTGAACATGATTAGAGTTTGGAAGAGGGGGACTCGCCTTGTTGCCAAGTGCCTACGTACCTCCTTATGGAGGATCAGAGTCTACGTAGTTCGGGGACAGGGTTGTACGCCATAGAATTTAGAATGATATGGTTTGGAGTTGTTTTAAGGCTTTTTGAATGGCCTATCGCAGCTTTTGAATAAGGATGAAAATCCGTAGTTTGATTTGAAGTGTTTTGAATGTTTTAGATTTGGGCGTACAACCCTGATTTGATTTAGCACTATTAACCGCAACGATCAATAGATTCAATCGCCATAGTTAACAGATTAGTAGTTGTATCGTTACCAATTTTAATCAATTGATTTGATTATTACTAATAACGAATTAGAATATTTTTAATGATTACTTTGTATCATTATCCCTCATAATCGATTGATTCGATTAAAAATGATGATGAATTAGAATAAGGGAAATAGGCTAATCATCGCAACCAATAAGATGGTTGAAACCCTTTAGCCAAATGAATGTTATTTTTATTATATTATTTAAATGATCGATTATTACCCATCGCGACCGATTAATACGGTCGAAACGAATAATAAATTAAATCCTAAGATTTTGGCTAAAAGACTCATGGGATCGGGCAAACCCTAATATCTTATATCACCGCTCTAGGGTTTTTTGTGATTTTTATAGTTGAAATTAATTAAATTAATTACCTCGAATAATCGAGTAATCACGTGATAATTCTAAACCTAATTATTAACCTAATCCTATTATTTACATCTAATCCTAATCAAATATAGTAATTAAATTAATTATAATCACCTAATTTTACTTAAATAAACAAATGATAGAATAAATAGAATAATTATATAGGTAAGCCTGGTTATAATCTTGTGTGTGTGCCATATGATGATCCATGGTAAACCCTCCCCCTTATGTGCGTTAGATCCGGATGATAGGAGATCCTATGGCTGAGCATTGAGGGCGCATGGTGGATGTGTGGGGAAGCAGGCGCTGGATCTGAGAGTGTTAATACACTAAAAAATACTTGTTGTGGCCAGGATTCGAACCCATCACTTCACAGTCACACTCCATCCGCTGTTACCACTCTTGCTGTGTCATGTTAGTTGTAAATATAATGCATGAAAAAATATATATACAAACAAAAGAACCAGTGGGCCAGTCAAAACGAAAATCTAGATGGGGCCCTTTCTGCACCGTCAGCCAATGAGATGAAGCGAGAGAATACAGGTTTTGTTGACCGTCCAACCAGAGTTGCACGCGTGTGGAGAGAGGATGTCTTCTCGTTGACCCACCAATCATCATGCAGCGCGCGCGAATTGGATTTGAACAGCCCAATAAACGTCTGCCACGGAGGATCACCGGCTGAACAAGTCAGCGACGCCGGAGATAATTCCGGTTATCTTCCCCGACTCTCCAAAAATCAATCTGCAAAAAAAACACGTGAATAAAAGACCAAAAGGGACCCTACCCCCCTAAATCGAGGGCTGTGAGTCCATTGGTGGACTCCTTTTGAGCTTACTCGACCTGTACAGTGAGATAGAGGTGAAGCAACGTAATACGGTGCAACAATGGTGGGCTGCGGTTCCCACACGAAGCTTCTGATCCAATCGTCCAGAATCACTCTAAAGGCTTACATAAACTTGATCAAACGTCAGTATGCTATAAAATACACTTAAAATCAAGGATTGGAACTTTCAGACCTTACCCATCGGTGTAATCTTAGTGGCGACGCCTGGAGGTGTTGCTGACCTTAAATCCGATCGTCAAAGACTCCTGAGCACTTAGGGAAGATGATGCAAAGTCTGGAATTTCTTGATCTCAGCCGTGTATAGAGATATTTTATGCCCTAGTTTCTTCTTCTTTTTGGAATCATGGAAACCCTAGTCTTTTATCCTCATTTTCGTCCCCCCTCTCTTGCAGCCTCCTCTTAGTATATATATGAGTCAAATTAGGGTTGGAAGCTTTAAAAAAAATCCATCATCCATTAACATGAAAATTGAAAAAGATCTTCTTTTATCAAATCTTTCTAAGTTTAAACCCCATGCTATTTTATGCATATTTTCCACATTTGGATGCCCTTGGATTGATCTTGAAATTGATTATGGTTTGTAAAAATCAAATATATTATCTTTTAATATTTAATCATGATTTTATCTGATTTATTTTAAATTTAAATGAATAAATAAAAAATAAATAAGAATTGATAAATGGGCCTCCCATGACCTTGTATTCATGTGAGAAGTTCAATCTTATAGGCCCAAAAACTCAAAGTTCAAAATCCAACAATTAGGGTTTCATTTATTTCTCCAAAAATCGACCAACTTGTACCAAGCATATATCTCTCAATTTTTTAGATATGAAAGTGTTTTGGTACATATGTGACACATTGAGATCCATTTGAGGCCTTGGAGATCCAAATTATTTTGCTGAAGAACAAACCCTAATTTATGATAATGCAGAGTGACTTGAGAAAACCCTTGAACCTTGGATTATTGAAAATGAAAAGAGGAGGGCAAATTTTGGGGTATGACAGCTGCCCCTGTTCAATCTTCTTGAACCTGAAGAGGTAGAAGATGATTGGACACTGAAATGCCCGAAATTTGCTTGCGTATGGAAAGAGTTATGTGGGAGATGGGCTTATAGATGCCATCTATTTGCCTGGAAGGGTACTTGTCTAAAGCGTATGCTTTTCAGACTTGGATTATTTGATCGCATCTGAGGAGAGAGGAAGTAATGTCTTACATAAGACTACCTGAAGAGGTTCCTGAATAGGGTATATCGAAAGTTGATGCGAAGAAGCTTAGGCTTTGAACAATGCTTAGGAAGGATGTCTTGGAGAAGACTAACTGAGGAGGTTTTTTTTTTTTTTTTTTAAAGAACTAAGTGTGTCTTAGAAAAGATTGGAGAAACATTTTAAGAAGGCTACCTAGAAAGGCATGATATGTCTTAAATAAGACTCACCTAGAAAGGCTCCTAAAAAGATATGAGACGTCTTAAACAGGACTACCTAGACAGGTTATGGTACGTCTTAAACAAGACTAACCTAGAAAGGTTCTTGGGAATGATACGACACGCCTTAAATAAGACTATAAGGTTAACTTGGATATGTCTCAAACAAGACTGACCTATAGAGGCTCCTAGAGAGGATAAGGAGGGATTGGATATATGTTTGAAGAAGATTACCTAGAAAGGTATGATATGTCCTAAACAAGACTAACCTAGAAAAGTTGTTTTTGGAAATGGTGTAATACGTCTTACACAAGACTCACCTGGAAAGGCTTTTAGATAGGATACGGGATATCTTAAACAAGACTTACCTAGAGAGGTTTTTATAAAGGGAACGATACGTTTTAAACAAAACTACCTAGAAAGGTTCCTATAAAGGGAACGATATGTTTTAAACAAAACTACCTAGAAAGGTTCCTATAAAGGACATAAGACGTTTTAAACAAAACTACCTAGAAAGGTTCCTATAAAGGACATGAAACGTTTTAAACAAAACTACCTAGAAAGGTTCCTATAAAGGACACGAAATGTTTTAAACAAAACTACCTAGAAAGGTTCCTATAAAGGACATGAAACGTTTTAAACAAAACTACCTAGAAAGGTTCCTACAAAGGACATAAGACGTTTTAAACAAAACTACCTAGAAAGGTTCCTATAAAGGACACGAAACGTTTTAAACAAAACTACCTAGAAAGGTTCCTATAAAGGACATGAAACGTTTTAAACAAAACTACCTAGAAAGGTTCCTATAAAGGACATGAGACGTTTTAAACAGAACTACCTAGTAAGGATAGGATACATCTTAAACAAGATTGCCTAGAAAGGTTAGGATACGTCTTAAACAAGACTGCTTGGGAAGGTTGAGATAATTGTCTTGGACAAGACTACCTGGAGAGGTAAGAAATTCTTTGATTGCTTCTGGATTGTCTTTGAAGAAAGACTTGGAATGAGGTATTGGAATTGTATCTGTTAAGATCGAATCGTTGATACGATCGTATTTGCACTGTAATTGGATGATAACATCCTTTTGAATATGAAGTGACCTGAAAAGGCAGCGTTAGTTTTATGCAATGTCATGATGCATGTGTCATGTAATGAGATTCTCAAAATAAATGAGAATTATGCATGTATGCCTATCCCACACTGCGGGATGTAAATAGTACAAGCGTGGGAAGATCAATTATGCAACAATGCTCTTTGTATGATGCCAGTGTGACCTCCCGAATATCAGAAATTTTGAGAGACGTGCCCTTTAATCTGAAGGAGGAACCTTTAGAGAGAACTCGAGTTCCACCATGTCTTGCCTGATATGCATTGCCCCAGTGTTTGAATTCTTGAAAAAGAATGCCCCTAGTCAATAGGATTCTTGATTGTAAGTGTTGGATGTGAAGCAGATGCTTTTCGGAGTGAGTCATGCGTTTCGGTTGCGCCCGACGGACAGTGATTTGCTGAGTGCTCAGAATGAGATGATGTCTTTTGTAAGATTACCTGAAGAGGTCCTTGGAAAGAATGGGAAATTGTCTTAAACAAGACTGCGCTTTAAACAAAGCTCGAAGGGATGTGTTTGAGCAGAGGGTCAAAAATATTCATATAGAGGATAAAGACTGTTTTTTTTGTGGTGTTTTAAACAAAACTTAGGGAAAGACATCTTGAAGAAGATCACCCTAGAAAGGATGGTGAACTGTCTTAGAGAAGACTCTGTACTTTAAACAAAGTTGGACAAGGTTTTTGGAAGTATAAGAGAAGTTTGAATATGTCTTAAAAAGACTAACTGAAAAAGTTAAGAGATGTCTTACAGAAGACTACCTAGAAAAGGTTCTTAGTGAGGAATATGTCTTAGAGAAGACTGTTTGAAAGGGTTTGAAAATAGAAAGGATAAGAAGGTGGGTCTTTTAAAAGACTGTCTGAAAAAGGCTCCTAGAAAGGGTAAAAAGTATTTGAACAGTCTTAAAGAAGACTACATGGACCGATTGAAAAGTATCCTATAAAGGTTCCTGGAAAGGATGTGAGACTGGCATTGACACCATCTAATACTGAGTGACCTTTGCAACATGCCCCTAGGTAATGGACTTGCCCCATGGGCTATTCAGCGTCCTTGAGAGATTCCAATGGATCTTGATTAGATTGCCCCATGTAAATGGGATAATGACGAGTTATGCCATGTGTACACATTAGCCATCCCAGTCATGAGTAAGGGATGTTTCTTCTTTTGACGAGTTTTTAAAGCTACTTCGTCAGTCAGTAGGATTTTTAGCCATTAACCATGCCCCATGCAACTTCTCCCTGATGTTAACATTTAAATCTATATAGACAAGTGTACTTTGTAATGAAATTCAAAAGATGCGAATGCATATGTTTGTCTTGAAGGTTTAAAAACATTTTTTTGAATAAAACGAAGTTTTTTTTGTAAGAAAGTGATATCAACTCAAAAGTTATAGTAGACCTTAAGGAGTCGGGATACCTTTGGTAACAGTATGCTTTCGAACTAACCATGCTTCAGTTAGGACTTTTAAGGGTTGTAACGTGGCCTGGTTCACGGTTTAAAGAAACAAAGGATAGAGGCTCAAAGTTTATTTGTACCCATCCCCATCTTCGTGATGTTCTCCAGTCCTATGCTCAGTTAGCTATGTATTTAGTCTCCAAAAGAATTTGGGGAATTATGACATTGACATTTATGGTGGTTCAAAAACCAAAGGTTTATCTGCAAAGGCAGTCATTCTTCTTTTTTGTAATATCTTCCCTTTTGGCGAAGGTACATAGTGACCTCTTTTCGACTTTGTTATCCCTAACTTTTGCTGGAACTGTTCATTTTAAAACTACAGTCAGCGGGATGCCCCAATTTTGCCTAAGTCTCCTTAATAGGTTTTGACTTAGCAGGCCCTTGTATTGCTTTCCTTTTCTTTGCGGACATTGACTGTCGGACTTAATGATGATGGGGAACCATCGGTGATTATGTTCAAAGGAACAATTTGGAATAATTAAGTCAACTGAGCAGCTACCCTACCCCAGGTTATATATTAAGGGTTCTATTTTGTATGAAGGAAAACTCCTACTTCTTTGGGCTCAAAGGGGTTGACGAGGGATTAACATCCTTATATCTCCATTATTTAGGGATTGAACAAATGCCTGTACATTGTCAACACGGTCTGTTCGAAAGCATAGTGTATGAAATTATGGTACCATTTTCGTCATTCTCCCTCAAAAGGTGTACGACTTTAATCGAGAGTTGAATATCACAAAGGAGAAAACCAAGTAAAAACACAGTTTTAAATATAGTGGGAACACTAAGAATAAATCAAGACAAACGTAAGCAATGCATTAATGATTGTTGTAAAGTACATAGCATATGTCGTAAGACTAATGTTTAAACAAACGGAAAGAAATTGCGAATGAAAACAAAACTAATGATCTATGACATCTCCCTTCTAGCCACCTATGGCTTTAGACTTGCTAGGATATTCGAACTCAATGAGCCCTTCTTCAATTAAATCTTGGATCTTGTGCTTCAACGGCCCACAATCCTCTGTATCATGACCAGGACTGTCTGAATGATAAGTGCACCTAGCATGATGCTTGTACCTAGGAGCGGGGTTAGCTGGAGCTGAGTATGGAGGCAGCAGAGTTACCAAGTTTTGGCTGAGCAGACGTTGCAAAGCTTGAGATAATGGCATGTACAACGGAGTGAATGATCGTTTTGGCTTGGACCTCCAGGTGCGTTGGCCACCCTGTTGCTTTTGCTGATCTATTGATCTCTTCTGCTGAAATCTTGTTGGATAATATGGTCGGGATGTTAGGTTATCCTTCCCAATGGTCCCTTGCTCTGGAGATAGAAGAGAAATCTTCTCTTAATGCCATGAAAATGATGTGTATGCCATGCATGATATGTATGATGTCCTTTTTTCTTTCTTTTTTTTTTTGAATAAAATATGATGCAAGAATGCCCCTGAGGAATGATGCATGCAAACACAAAGATATAGCAACAAACCAAACAAAACAAAAAAACAAATCAAACAAGACAAAAATGCAAATCAGATCATAATATTTCAAGAAATCCAGGTTCATAGGTTCGACGTAGCGGCTCTTGGGAGCCAACCTTTTTATAGGGGGTTCTAGAAGGTCTCATGGGGTCGTTCGTAGCCTCCGAGACTTTTTGTCTCTTTGGGTTTTAGAACAACTCATTTTATCCATGAGGTTCGAATTTTTGGGGTAGGTTCTCGGAGAGATCAGCCAAGTATCCAGTCCTGCCCTCAACAAAGTCAAGCCTCGTTTTGGACATTTCCGAATACTCAACCCACTCCGAGTGGAGTTATCAATGAGACTCGTAGGCGATTCATACTCCCCTATTGATCTCAAAGTTAACTCCCACACTTAGGGTTTTAACATTACATAATGCCAGCAGTGTATATAAAAATATAACAATTAGGCAATTAAATATAAATATATTAACATAAACAATTAAACATAAACATATTATAAACAATTAAATATTTTAAGACAAAAAACAAAAAAAAAATAATTGCAAACCCTAAAAAAGGCGAATTAGCCAAACCCTAAAAAGTTGTCAAACCTAAACCCTGCCAAAACCTATAGGAGCATAGTATTCACCATTATAGTTATCCCCAGCAGAGTCGCCAGCTGTAGCAACCTGCCCTTAAAATTTAGACTTAGAGTCGCCACCTATTCTACCAAGGCGAATAGGAAACCTCGCGCAGTTAAGAGATCAGGGTAAGATACTATATTCAGGTCGAGGGAAGGTGTTAGGCACCCTCAACCCTTTCCTAAAGGTTAACATTGCAAAGATAAGGGTTATGGCAAAACATAAAGAAAGATGACAGACAGTAAATAGAGTTAAAGGCTAATTATTTGAACATGATTAGAGTTTGGAAGAGGGGGACTCGCCTTGTTGCCAAGTGCCTACGTACCTCCTTATGGAGGATCAGAGTCTACGTAGTTCGGGGACAGGGTTGTACGCCATAGAATTTAGAATGATATGGTTTGGAGTTCTGTGGACCTCCGATTTTTTTAATACCGGGCCATACCTCTGATCTGTAGAGATACGTGAACTGACTCTTTTTTGTCGCTTAATGCTTTCGCATTTTTTGAAAATATCACAGAGTCGCCACCGACCTTTTATTTTATCCAATTAAGGAAAGGTTTATAAAAGAAACAGAAAAAAGACCTTTAAGAAATTCTGGGTAAGGGGGTAGGTTATACAAAGGGAAGGTGTTAGCACCCTTTGTATCCATGGTTATCCATGGGCTCTTAAGTTTGCTTAGCTCACTTGTTTTTCGATCACTTTTCAATTGCTCTGAAATTGCTCATATGTGGTTTCAAATACCTTTGTAAATTGAATTTTGTAATGATCCGTGTGTGGATGTATACAAAATGCTTGTTTATCTTTCGAAAGATGTTTTGAAAAGAACGTTAACTTTGTAATAACCCGTGTTTGGATGTATACAAAGTATTGTCTTTTGAAAGTTTTGAAAAATCAACAGTGTATGAGAATTTTGTTTGTTTTGATTTGAGCAAGCAAACTAGGAGGTCTACCCTGAGTTATAAGGTCTTTATCCTATTTCCTTTAAAAATCTATCCTTTCACCGGATATAAAAGCAAGGTTCGATTTTGTACTCGAAACAGTAGAATTTGACTTTGATTTTGAAAGATTGTGAAGGGATTACCTTAAGAGGTGCAAGTGTGATTGTGGTTGGATTCAGATATTTATCTTTGAAGTTAGTGATCTAACGGTTCAATTTTATCTTTGACATACACGCAGTTTATATGTGCTGGAAATTAAAATGCGGAAATGTAAAGTGCGGAAAGTAAATCTACGCTATTACATCGATTGTGCAGGAAATGTAAACTAGCCTATTTACATGAATTTGACATCCTATACATTTATCTAGGAATTTTAAATTGCAAGAAAAATAAAAGGCATGTTTTTGGATTTTTTATGATTGCTTTTAATTATAATTAATGTATGATTAATTAAATTAAAATGGAGAAAAAAGATGAAAATTGATTTAAACCTAGAAATTAAGTTTAAAATATGTACAAAATATTTATCAATTAATTTTAAAAACAAAACTAATTTTTTTGGAATTTTTGGAATTGATTTAAGTTAATTAAAACATAATTATGTAAATAATTATACAAATAATTAAAACTTAAAAAGAAAATTATTCAAAATATGTACAAAATTAGTTTATAATATATAAACAATATTTTATATAAAGAACAAATTTTTTATGATTTTTTTGATTGGTTAGAATAATTAAAAAGCAAATATATAAATATATACTAATTAATTATGCAAAATATTGAAATTATGAAGAAAAATAAAATATTTTTATTTCAGAAAATAGTATATTATTTTAGAAGTCTAAAAATATTTTTTGTGTATTTTTTGGATTTTTAAAACTATTTTTAATTAATTTAACAAAGAAATTAAAATAAAAATAGAAAATAAAATAGAAATAAAGGATACTGATCCTGTGTGGTTGTTTGTGAGGGAACATGGTGTGCATGCGTGACCAGGAGCGTTGGATGAGTCATAAATGAGATCAGATGGTCCAGATGGTGAGGGAACATCACTTATGACACGCCTGCAAAACACTGAAACCAAGGGTTATATTCAAAAAAGCGCGCGCGTCAGAACCAATAGGGGGGGGACACGTCTTCGTCTTCAACCTTCAGACAAGACTTTTAATAGCGCTTTCTTACCAAAAGCGCTGTAATTGGTTACTTACTAAACCTGCAAAATAGCGAATAGGGTCAAACGCACACATACATTTAGCGCGATGGTACCATTCAATTCGTTTTGTCCATACGAATCTAATGGTGCTATTTAGAACTTCTAATTTTGCCTAATTTGGAAAGCCCTAAATTTGAAGCTATGAACCCTAAAATGGTAGTTTCGTTTATACGTGTCCAAACTTCAATTAAGTTTCCAGAAATGATCTACACCTCAAACCAAACTCAATAGTATGTCTACATCTTGTTAAACATGTGTGAATAACCAGATACGAATTGATTTTAGTTTGAACAAATTTTGACCTGTGTAGCTCGATTCAGTGAGCTTCAAGGCTTGTAATTGATTGAGATAGTTTCAGTGATGTTTAAGGAAGGTGTATGAATGCTTAGTTTGTATTGAAATGGACTGAAATTACAAATTCGAATTTGAGTTTTTCTTTGAATTTTTTGAAGTGATTACAAGTGTTATATGCTATGCTATGCTTCTGAATTCGTGTCCTTTTCTTTGCTGAACTAAGATAGCTTATTTATAAGCTATGTGTGCTTAGAAATGAAGCTAAGATGTGTCTTAGTTGCCTTTGTTGAAACTTTGCATTTTTTAATATAAAAAAGCTTGAATTCTTGACCAAGTCATCTTGCCTTCAATGCACCTGCCTTGCCCTTCAATTCTCTGCAGAAAGATGAAGATTCTTTGAGGTGAGTCATGCTTGATTTGTAAGCTAACCTTTATCCATGCATTTTCCTTTTAATTTTAATCTTAAAGTAAGATAAAATCATGCAAAAATGGATAAAAAAAGGTATGGGCTTAGTCTTGGTCGTGGGAGGCCCATAGTAACATGGAAATGATGTTTGAATGCTGAAAACTTGGCCCCATTTGGAAAAAATACATTTTTGAGCAATGTTGATTTCATGCATTTTACCAAAATTTAGCCAACTTCAACAAGGTGTAAATCCTTCAATTTTTGTCATATGAAGGAGATCTTGCACTTTTTGGAAACCTCAAAGAGTCCTCTAACCAATGTCTTTGGTCTCATGTCAAAATGATTTCTGAAGCTCCTTGTGTGTCCTTTTGAAAAAAGTGTCTTTTTGTTGACTTTGAAAATGACCTGTAATGTCTTTGGTCATATTTTTCAAATGGTGAATCCAATGACCATGGGATCAATGGCATTTGAAAGATAATTGAATTTCCTTCAAAACAAGCTTTGGTTTGAATTTTTTGGATGAAGGATGAGAGAGTTATGATCAGTCAAAGTTGAGTTGACTTTTCAGGCAAAAACCCTAATTTTGAATCTTAGGGTTTTGTTGATTTTTGATCTTTCCTTGATGAATTATGATCATCCAATGATCAAATGATGAATCCTTTGACAAAATATGGACTTTGACAAAAAATTTCATTTTTGACTGTCTGTTGACTTTTTTGGTCAAACGGGTCGTCTGTTGACTGTTTGAGCTGCTGACGGTGCGTCTGAGTGAATTGAAGTTTGAAAATTTGTATGATGGTACTTTGAGATATATGGATGTGTATGAAATCCATTTGAGCTCTCAAAAAACTTGTTGCTCCTGTAAAAACAAGAAAAACCCTGATTAGGGACTGTTTGTGTAGGAGACAGTTAAGCGTACCTGATTTTTGTGCAGTGTTGAGTCTCTGCTAATCATGTGATATTCAGAAGACTTCTTTGAACAAAAATCTTGGAATTTTGAATTGTGAAAGATTGATTTGATTGATGGTACAAAACACTGAGAATTGTACTGCCAGCAGTTTGGCTGTCGACTGACTGTTCAGGTATTGACGTAGCAGTTAGAGTGAAAAATCAACAGTCGAAGTTAATTTTCTTTTTTGTTGTTTTTTGTTTTTGTTTTATGTGAAAAATGAAAGTTTATTTACATGACTTGTTAGAAAAACACGGACATAATAAATAACTAATATTTACGGTATGCGGGCAAAATTACCGATAATAACCCTGAAAATCATTTAATGCACAGAAATAGGAATATTTGACTGGCAGAAAACACACAAAATATTATCTTAGTAACCAAGCAATATTATGACAAATAGTACAACATTTAATACTGACAGTACAAATATCACATACTATATTGAACAGTACGACGAATAAACGGTACATTTAAGAAATAAGAAATACGGCAAATTTTAAGAATGACGATTAATGACCCATGCTATGAACAATAACATGTAGATGATTGGGAGTGCAACTATTGCAGGTCCACACTCCTCAGGACTATGCAGGCAGAAGAAAGTCATGATCACCGTAGCAATGGTGATGACTGTAAGAAACAGTGTCTCTATCCACTTTGCCATTCTTGTTAGGGAAGAAGAGAAAATAGATATGAGATAGGAATTTGAAAGATGAATTGGAATTTGATGTGAGATTTTATGGAAGAAAATGAGAGGTATTTATAGAATGGAAAGAAGGAAAGAGACGTTGGGGAATGATGTGATTCCGTACAAAAGGAAAATTTGAGTGGAAGTAAGATTTGAAAGAAAGTGGAGATAGTGTTGAAAAAAGGAGAGATTTGATTTTTGAAAAAGATATTTGAAAAGATTTTTGCAAATAATGGAATATAGTACAAAATTTAGTGGGAAACAAAAGATAATAATAATCTAATTGTTACCAGTACAGTCTGAGTTTCCTGATTCTGCGCCTGCAAAAAGATTTAACTCTGTACCAATTGTGTCAGTACTATTTATCTGTAAATAAATAAATAGCATGTGTGAAGTAATAAACAGTATTTGGCGTTTGCGTAAGAATAAATTCAACTGCAAGCCAAATTACTGTATAAGAAAAATTCTAAAAACTAAGTGTTTCATATGTTAGGATATTTGTTGAAATAAAAATCCATGATTATATGAGACCCTTAATTTTCAGATTGGAGTTTTCTTGAAAAATATGTGGGCAAATTTTGGGGTATAACAGTTGCCCCTATTCAATCTTCTTAAACCTGAAGAGATTGTCTGAAATCTGAAGGTAGAAGATGATTGAATATTTAGATGCCCTGAAAATTTGCACTTACCTTGATCAGAAGAGATGTTGGAAGTTGCATTTGAATGTCGTCTGCGAAATGTTGTTGGCAGATTGAAACATTACCTGAGATGGGCTTTCAGATGCCACCTGGTGAATGGGTTGATGGTTTGTTCATCAGAATGAATTCATTGATTATATCTTGATGAAGGATTTGAAAGTCTTTGTGTTGACTGTTTTCGAAACCGTCCAAGGTTACCGCTTTAAGTCTTGGAAGATAATCGTTACGGAATTTGTCCAAAGTTTTTTTAGATTTTGGAAGTTGATCATTGTGGAACCGTCTGAGGTATCGCTTTCGATCTGCAATGTTAGATCGTTTTGGAACCGTCTGAGGTATCGCTCTAAATCTGCAACGTTAGATCGTTCTGGAACCGTCTGAGGTATCGCTTTAGATCTGCAACGTTAGATCGTTTTGGAACCGTCTGAGGTATCGCTTTAGATCTTTGATGCTAGATCGTTCTGGAACCGTCTGAGGTATCAACTTTAGATCTGTGATGCTAGATCGTTCTGGAACCGTCTGAGGTATCAACTTTAGATCTTTGATGCTAGATCGTTCTGGAACCGTCTGAGGTATCAACTTTAGATCTGTGATGTCTGTTTTTGAGTTGGTAAGTGATCAGAATGAATCTTCGGCTTGATTATATCTGAGAGAACTGTTCATGGAATTCAGGTGAACACTGTATGTGATTGAGAACATCTTTGTTGAAGATATCCGTCTACCTGAAAAATCAAGTTAGTGATATGCAATGTTTATGATGCATGTAAATGCGAGATATTCCCGGAGAAATATGCATGTTATGTTGTGTATGAATATGCGTATGCATGATGCATGATGTATGATGTATGATGTATGATGTATGAATATGTGAATGTATGAATGTATGAATGTGATGTCAAGCTTCTAATTGGAAAAATAAATTCCCACTAGTCAGCTGGACATGAATGTATTGTGATCGTTGATGATCTTTTGTCTTGTTTGAGTATCCTCGTCTGGGGAAATTCTTTGAGAACCCGGGTATCCCGTTGAAGGATCTTTGACTACTGCTTGGGGAATCAAAGGTAACTGGAAGTTCTGATGCCCTTTCAAATGGGAATGAGGAAGATGCATAATCCTCCGATGCACTATCTGACCAAGTCCGGGTGCGGGGATCACACCTTCTGAAGATAGTAATCTGGAACAAACCTGCTGGGGAATAAGACTTTTGAAGAGAAAATCTTTTTGAGGAATTTGCTGAGAAATGCGTTTCTCTTGGTGATTTCCTTCTGATGGAATGATGTCCAGATGATCGGGACATTTCCTGAATGCCATTCCTGTTTTTCCTGGTAAACATCAATCATATTCAAATGCATATGTTCATTCAAAATTATCATTGGGACGCTTACGTATTTAAACAGAAAAAAAGAAAATAGTGATTTTTGAAAGAGCTGCATTGAAAAGAGCCATGATAGGCGGGTTAGCACAGGGAGACAACAATCCTAGAAGTAGGAAACTGTCAGAAAGTTTTGAAAAATATTTATGAAGATAAATAGCTATGTGAAAATGATCCAGTCAAGTTTCAACTCTGCTATTGCCAATCTGTCTTCGAGCATCTCATCCCTCACTTGTTGGAAGAAAGTGATTAGACTGATCGGTGTCTTTGAGGTGTTGAATCTTGATGGTGAGTAGGCAGCTGAACGGAACACAGTTGTATGCTTCATTCCCTAACTTTTGCCTAGGCCGCCCTTTCAGGTTTTCAGCCTACCGGGATTTTTTTGTTTAGTCTCTAATTTTTGCCTGGATCGCCCTTTCGGGTTTTCAATCCACCGAGACGCTCATTTTTGCCTAAGTTGCCCTTTCAGGTTTTCAACTTAGCGAGCTGTTTTTTTTCTTTTTTAAGAGAAGTATTTTTTGACTATGTCAGCATTCACAGGGTGTGGGAAATCCTCGCCATCCATGGTGGTAAGCAACATGGCGCCGCCGGAGAATATTTTCTTGATTATGAATGGTCCCTCGTAGGTGGGAGTCCATTTGCCTCTGGGATCACCTTGTGGTAAGATGATGCGTTTGACAACCAAGCCACCAGTTTGGTATGCTTGACTTTTGACTTTTTTGTTGAAGGCTTTGATCATGCGCTTTTGGTATAGCTGACCATGACAAATAGCTGCGAGCCTTTTCTCATCAATCAAGTTTATCTGGTCCAACCGTGTTTGAATCCAATCGTCTTCGTCTAGATTGGCTTCTTTCATAATCCTTAGGGAAGGAATCTGAATTTCAATTGGAAGAACTGCCTCCATACCATAGACTAAGGAAAATGGAGTTGCCCCTGTCGAAGTACGCGCAGATGTGCGATAACCATGAAGAGCAAAAGGTAACATCTCATGCCAGTCTTTGTAGGTTACTGTCATTTTTTGTATGATTTTCTTGATGTTCTTGTTGGCAGCTTCCACCGCGCCGTTCATCTTTGGTCGATATGGAGAGGAATTATGATGTTTGATCTTGAACTGTGTGCAAAGTTCAGTAATCATTCTGTTGTTCAGATTTGTGCCATTGTCCGTGATAATCCGTTCAGGGATGCCATACCGACAAATGAGATTGTATTTGATGAACCGGGCTACCACATTCTTGGTAACAGAAGCAAATGAAGCTGCTTCTACCCACTTTGTGAAGTAGTCAATAGCGACCAGGATAAAGCGATGTCCGTTGGAGGCAGTAGGTTTGATTTCTCCAATCATATCAATACCCCACATTGCAAAAGGCCAAGGAGCCGTCAGGACGCTTAATGGAACTGGAGGTACATGTACTTTGTCAGCGTATATCTGGCATTTGTGACATGTTCGGGAGTGACGATGGCAGTCTGTTTCCATAGTAGACTAGTAATAACCTGCTCTCAGGATCTTTTTAGCCATTGTATGTCCACTGGAATGAGTACCGAAGGCACCATTGTGTATTTCTTCCATGATCTGTTCTGCTTCCTTCTTGTTTACACAGCGAAGTAAAGTTGAATCATGGTTGCGTTTGTATAGGGTTCCATTGCTTAGAAAGAATTTGGCAGCAAATCTCCTTAGAAACTTTCTGTCATTAATGGATGCCCCTTCAGGGTACTCCTGAGCTTCGAGATATCTTTTTACCTCATGGAACCATGGTTTTTCCTCGGTTCCTTCGGTATTGATCTCATTGCAATAGGATGGTTCATCTTGCCTGTAGATGGTGATCATAGGCGCCTCGTTGTCCCACCTGACTTTGAACATGGATGACATGGTAGCTAAAGCATCAGCTAGTTGATTTTCCTCGCGTGGGATGTGTTCGAAAGTGATTTCTTCGAAGTAAAGAATCAAACTCAGCACATATTCTTTGTAAGGAATTAGATTTGGGTGCTTTGTGTCCCATTCCCCTTTGACTTGGTAGATTACCAAGGCCGAGTCTCCGTAGACTTCCAGGAATTTGATTCTTAGATCGATTGCAGCTTTGAGACCCAGAATACATGCTTCGTATTCGGCTATATTGTTAGTGCAATTGAAGCATAACCTGGCAGTGAATGGTGTATGACCTCCTGTGGGGGAAATGATCACAGCTCCGATGCCATTGCCAAGTGCATTAGAAGCTCCGTCAAAAACCATAGTCCACCGGGATCCTGGTTCGGGTCCTTCTTCTGGTCCTGGTTGTTTGTAGTCATTGACTAGCATAATGTCTTCGTCTGGGAAGTCAAAGTTCAATGCTTGATAATCATCCACTGCTTGATGAGCCAGATGATCAGCTACCACACTTCCTTTGATTGCTTTTTGTGAAGTGTATTGAATGTCATATTCTGTTAAGATCATTTGCCATCTCGCTATTCTTCCAGAGAGAGCAGGTTTTTCGAACACGTATTTGATGGGATCCATCTTGGAGATTAGGAAAGTGGTGTGATTTAGCATGTACTGTCTTAGCCGGCGAGCTGCCCAAGCTAAGGCACAACAAGTTTTTTCGAGTAGTGAGTATCTTGTTTCACAATCGGTAAACTTTTTGCTAAGATAGTAGATTGCGTGCTCCTTTCGGCCGGATTCGTCATGTTGTCCTAGTACACACCCCATTGAGTCTTCTAACACAGTTAGGTACATTATCAGAGGTCTGCCTTCCACAGGTGGCAACAAGATTGGAGGTTTTTGGAGATATTCTTTGATTTTGTCAAAGGCTAACTGGCATTTGTCATTCCACCTTTCTACTTGATCTTTCTTCAACAGTTTGAAGATCGGCAAACAAGTAGTAGTCATGTGGGCAATGAATCGGGCGATGTAATTTAGACGTCCCAAGAATCCTCTGACTTGTTTCTCAGTACGAGGTATAGGCATTTCTTGAATGGCTTTAACCTTGGCGGGATCAACCTCAATACCTTTGCTGCTGACGATGAAACCTAAGAGTTTGCCGGATCTTACTCCAAAGGTACACTTATTTGGGTTCAATCGCAACTTGTATTTCTTGAGTCTGTCAAACAACTTGTGTAAATGACCCAAATGTTCTTCCTCGGTGTTGGATTTTGCAATCATGTCATCGACATACACCTCTATTTCTTGATGAATCATATCATGAAATAGTGCTACCATTGCACGTTGATAGGTTGCTCCGGCGTTTTTCAGACCAAAGGGCATTACTTTGTAACAAAAGGTTCCCCAGGGTGTTGTGAAGTTTGTTTTTTCCATGTCTTCGGGTGCCATCTTGATTTGATTGTACCCTGAGAATCCGTCCATAAAGGAGAATACCTTGCATTGTGCGGTATTGTCAACCAGTACATCGATGTGTGGTAAAGGGAAATCATCTTTGGGACTTGCCCGGTTTAGATCTCTGTAGTCCACGCACATCCTGACTTTCCGTCTTTCTTAGGTACAGGGACAATGTTAGCTATCCATGGAGGATAACTTACAACTTTTAGGAATCCGGCATTGAACTGTTTTTCAACCTCGTCTTTGATCTTTTTTGACATATCAGGCCTACTTCTTCGTAGTTTCTGTTTGACTGGAGTGCTACCTTCTTTGATTGGTAGGCGATGAACTACGATGTCCGTGTCAAGGCCTGGCATATCCTCATAGGACCAGGCGAATATCTCGACGTAGTCTCGCAGCATTTGAATCAGTCTTTGCTTGACGCTGTGTTCTAAATCAGCCCCTATTTTGACTTCTTTCTTTTCTTCGTTGCTGCCCAAGTTGATGACCTCAATTGGCTCCTCGTGAGGCTGTATGGCCTTGTCTTCTTGTTCTAGCAGCCTTGCAAGTTCTCTTGGCACTTCACAATCTTCCTCACTTTCGTCCTCAGTTTGGTAGATCGGATTTTCAAAGTCATGACGGGCAATAGCAGAATCGTTGTTGACTGGATCCAGAGTGTACGTGAATCTGCAAGTTAATTATGTGAGTATGTGTGAAGAAAAAACATAGCTATTTGAAAGCGAAGAAGGAAAAAGGATCACAAAATTTAAATATGCAAGCGTCCCATGATTTTATTGAATGCACATTGTAACACGGTGAACTGACTTTTATTTTTTGTAAGCAACCAATGTTGCGGTGTGCAAGAGTCGCCACCGACTTTTATTTTATCCAATTAGAAAAGGTATAAAAGAACAGGAAAGACCTTCTTTGAAAAGAGATTGAGTTCGGGGGGTAGGTTATGAAAAGGGAAGGTGTAAGCACCCTTTTCATCCGTAGTTATCTACGGGCTCTTAGTTGCTTAACTCACTTTGTTTGTTTTGAAATGTTTGAAAAAGGTGTCATGTGTGTTTAAAAAAACGATTTGATCTTGAGAATGTCTGAAAAGACAACGTTAGAAAACAGGGTGTGAAAAGCATTTGACTTGAATTGTTGTGAGCAAGCACTTAAGAGCTACATACCCTAAATTCGAAAGGTCTTTCCCATACTTTAAAGTTTTCCTTGGGCGATAGTACTATCCATACCATTTGAGGGTAGGTAGTCCTATACATTGGATGTGCGGGTCATCGAAGGGTCATCGAATCGTCATAGGGGCTATCCATACCATAAAGAGGGTAGGAAGTCCTATGAGATGTGAATAGTCATAAAGGCAACATGTAAGGATACCTTAGCAATCCGAAGGGACTATCATCATTTATTGAAGGCAACTCGAGGGACGAGATCATTTCATCGTAGGCAACTCGAAGGGACTATGATCTTTATTCCGAAGGGACAATGATGATTTTGAATCGTAGGCAGCATGTGCTAAGGTATCCCTACGCTTCGAGGGACTTGACTATTATTTTCCGAAAGGCAACCAAGAGGAGATACCCTAAAGGTGAGTGCGTGCGAGTGTGTTGTATTCCGTTATTTATTCTTGGATTAAGGTTAGCTAGCGATTGATTTTAAATCTTGCCATACAATCCTAAACCATACATCTAAGCAGTATAATTTTGCGGAAAAATAAAGTGCGGAAACGTAAACCTAAGCTATTACATGGCTTCGGGGATTAGGGGAGTACATAACCAAAAATGGGGGGAGTGCGGAAATTAAAGCCCTAATTAAAACTATTACAACCCATAAGCAGTTACATAATTTGAAAAGAATAAAATGGTAAATATACAAAGATGTTAGTAAAGATAGTACCCCAAAGAAAAATGTTAGTAATGAAGTATAGGATAATGACAAAATACAAGCAAGAATGATAAAAAATGAAAATAATAAAATCTAAGGAAAAAAACATATTAAAATCTAAAAGACATAAACAATTAACTTTAAACTAATATTTTTGGTGTTTTGAAGATATTGCCAAATAGAAATTAAACAAAGCACATATTAGAAGTATATACAAACTTAAATGGGCTAAAAAAAGTATATTTAGAGAGGTGCATAATAGAAATGGGGTTAGGCCCAAAGTGTAAGAAATCAACCTCAAATAAAAACCCCTAAATTAAGATTAATCAACATAAATTAAAAAAAAAAAAAAAAACTAAAGAAAGGGAGAGAGAAAACGTCTCCTCTTTTTATTATTATTTTTTATATGCCATTTGATTTAAAGAAAAACAACAAAACTAACTATTTTTTTTAAATTATTAAAAATAACAAGTAAAAATAAAAATAAAGTAGAAAAGCCAAGTTTAACGTCTCTTTCCCTAAATTCTCTCCATAATCAATTTTTTTAATTTTATTATTATTAAAAGAAATAAATAAATAAAAAAAGTAGCTAAAAGCAAGGGAATAAGTTTTGACTAGTTAATGAATATCTACCATATAATTAATTAAAAAAAAAAAACAAAATAAAAAGAGAAAATGTGAAACATGACCGCTTCTTTCCCCTAAAACCAATCGTTCTCTCGGTCTTCTTCAACCAAATCAATTTTTTTTCTCACTTCTTCATACTTCCACCTCTCTGTTTCTACTCAAACAAATGAACAACAATGATCACCTCTCTGTTTCTACTCAAACAAATGAACAACAATGATCACCTCTCTGTTTCTACTCAAACAAATGAACAACAATGATCACAGATAGAACATAGCAACCAACAACAAATTTCAATCACATACAAATATATCCAACAACAAAGATTTCAAGAAATAAGTGGTAAGAGATTCAATAAATACCGATTCGGAGTATTCCTGGTGCGTGGAGCGATTCGTGGGTTGTTCGGTCGGAGGAGCTGCTTCGCGAATGGCGATCGTGGTGAGACGGTCGCTAGTTCAGCCGCGGAGCAAATCGGAGTCGTGTAATTGTGTCGTGGGTTACGAGCGGGTGGGACAGTCGGAGCTCCACGTCTGTCGTGATGAGCGGCTGTGCGCGGAGGACGGTTGAGCTTTGTGGTGCTGCTTGGACTGAATGCGTCTGGGACTGAGTAGCGGCGGTGGTGGACCTGAACGTGTGAACCAGTTCCGATCGGAATAAGGAGGACGGCGGATCTGCAGTGTCGGTGTTGCTTTGTTCTCTTTGCGATTCCACCTCCTTTTCTTCGCTTTCACTGTGAACTTCCTCTGCTTTTATAATGCCATTTTAGGTCTTGAAGATTTTAATGCTGAGTAATTTGAGGCTGACTGAAAATCTCTACTTTTGGAATGATTTTATTAGATTGAAATTGGAACTGTAACTGCTTTTGTATTTGGACGTTGTTTGCTGTGTAATCCGTGATTCACAATATACCTGAAAGTTTGGCTGTGTAATTGAAGATTTTCTTGCTGTTTTTGAAAAGTTGGTTTTATTGCAGATTTGATAGAAATTCAATGCTGCGGTTTTTGAACACTTTTTCTTATAATAACAATATTAAAACCTACCTAAAATGAAGGAAACTAATATCTGAAAAAACTATAAAAACTAAGATAACGTAATTACTTAATAATGAAATTTGAAATTTCTAAGAAAAATAATTAAAACTATTACTAAGAGACAAAATTCAATGATTAAATTATAAATCTAAAATCTAAAAAAAATAAATAAATAAATATAAAAATAATAATAATAATAATAAGACTAAAATAAAAAACATATAGTAACAATAAAAAAAAATAATAAATAGACAAAAGTGTCAAAATAGTAGAGGTGGTGGGGTTCGAACTCAGGTCTTTTCACATATTCAACTCCTCACACTCACCATAATGTCCACCGTATTATCCGCTAGGCCACAAAAATCTCTTGACCACATACCATAAAATCCTTTTGAACTAAGATGCTAAATTGTGTGAATGCACGCTATGCAAATGAATTGAGGGAGTGTATGCATATGAAATAAGAGACGTAAGTAAGACAAAGGTGAAATTAGGAGGGCAAATTTTGGGGTATGACAGCTGCCCCTGTTCAATCTTCTTAAACCTGAAGATGTAGATTGGCATGTGTGCCTGTTGGAATCTGAAGGTGAAAGATGATTGAACACTAGAGTACCCAGAAATTTGCCTTTGCTGATGCAGGAACTTATGTCGGAGATGGGCTTAGAGATGCCATCCAGGTGTTGATGGAATGTTATCGTCTAAAGCAAATGCTTTTCAGACTGAATCATATACATTGGCTGTATCCGAATGAGAGATTCATCCAAATGAAGTAATGTCTTATAGAAGACTACCTGAAGAGGTTCCTGAATAGGGTAGATCACTGACTGGTGTAAAGGAGATTTATGCTTTAAACAAAGCTCAGGAAGAAGTGTCTTGTACAAGATTAACTGAGAAGCTCCTTGAAAGGACAAGAGATGTCTTAGAAAAGATTGGATAATATTTTAAAGAAGATTACCTAAAGAGGTTGGGATATGTCTTAAACAAGACTACCTAGAAAGGATATGAAACGTCTTAAACAAGACTACCTAGAAAGATTCCTAGAAAGGGTATGATATGTCTTAAACAAGACTACCTAGAAAGGTTCCTAGAAAGGATATGAAACGTCTTAAAAAGACTACCTAGAAAGGTTGATAAACGTCTTAGAAAAGACTACTTATAAAGGGTGATAAACGTCTTAGAAAAGAATACCTAGAAAGGTCGATAAACGTCTTAGAAAAGACTACCTAGAAAGGTTGATAAACGTCTTAGAAAAGACTACCTAGAAAGGTTCCTATAAAGGATGAGAAATTATTTGAATTATCTTTGGAGAAAGACCTGGAATGAAGCATCAGAATCGTATTTATGTCTTGAATGAGCGTTAAGATTGAATTGTTGATACAATTGTCTTTGCACTGTATCTGGATGATAATGTCCTTTTGATTGTGGAATGACCTGAAAAGGCAAAATAAGTTTTATGCAATGTCATGATGCATGTATTGGTGAGGTTCTCGAAATAAACGAGAATGATGAATGTTATGTATGTATTGTGAATGATGCAAGGATAGACTATATAGTCGAAGCATATTGGTAAGTTTGCATAGCAATTGTTGGTTGAGAAAATAAATCTCTGTATGCTGCTGAAGATGATGACAAGGTGATTGTGTTGAGAATTCATGTCTTCCGTTCGAGGATATCCAGCTGGGGATTTTTATTACCGCTTGGGGATGAAAGTAGCTTGAGTGATTTGATCCTGATGTGCCCTGACTGGGGATAAGAGAGATGGATAACTGACAAAGTTTCCACTGTGAGTGCCAACTTTACTGGGAACAGTGAGTTTGAATAAACCCAATTGGAGAAGAAGATTATGTCGGAGAACCGGAAGTGTTGGAGATGTAAACTCCGTTGGGGAACCACGTCTTTGTTGGGAAGAGATTATTTAAAGATAACTTCTTGAGGATTGCTATGTGGGGATATATTGTGAACACTACTCTGTGGGGAAGATTCCCAGAGATTTCAATTGTTCATTGCCCCGTGTCTTTGAGTACTTGCTGTTGGAAAACAATTTTTAACCATATATGGTCCTTCGCTTGTGGGCATATACCTGCCCCTGGAATCAGTAGCCTGATATGCTTGATGTTTGAGATTACTGGAATTTGAACTTCGAAGGAGACACAGATACTGACACCATCTGATACTAGTAGCTAAACAGCTCTTGCTGAGAATTGTGACTGATGCAACGTGCCCCCGGTGATGGACTAGCTTTTTCTGGTTGTTCGGCGCCTTTGCGAGATTCTATGAATCGTGACCAGATTGCCCTTGGCAGATGGGATAATAATGTGTCATGCCCCTTGTATATACAAGCTTTTAGCTGACTGAGTCAAGCGTACGAGACGTCTCTGCAACTTCATCTGTCGGGAGGACTTTTAGTCATTAGTCATACCTCATGCAGATTCTTCCTGATGTCAAACATTTGAAATTATGTAGACAAAATTTATTTATAATGACACTCATAAAAATGCGATGCACATGTCTGTCTTGAAGTTTAAAAACATTTTTTAGTAAAACAAAAGATGTAATAAAGCGATGTTTGTAAAAACATGATATCAACTCAGGATTTATGTTAGACCTTAAGGAGTCAGGATACCTTTGGTAACAGTACACTTTCGAACTAACCATGCTTCAGTTAGGACTTTCAAGGGTTGTAACGTGGCTTGGTTCACGGTTTTAAGAAACAAAGGAAAATGGCTCAAAATTTATTTGTACCCATCCCAATCTTCGTGATGTTCTTCAGTCCTATGCTCAGCTAACTGTGCGTTCGTGCTCCAAAAGTCTTTAGAATTGTAACATTGACATTGGTGACGAGTCAGAAACCTGAAGTTTATTTAAAAGGTTGTCCTCTATCTCCATTTTCTTGTAATATTTCTTGTCGAGGATTTGTAGTGACCTCTTTTTGATTTTGATTATCCCTAACTTTTGCCTGACTGTTTATTTTGGAGTTACAGTCAGCGGGATGTCTTAAATTTTTTATAAGTCTCCTTCATAGGTTTTGACTTAACATTTTTCTTTTGATGGATATTAACTGCCTGATTTGATGATTACAGGAACTCGTCACTTAATTGTGTGAAAGAAACATAGGCATAGCTGAGTCAACTGAGTAACTACCCTGCCCCAGGTTATGATTAGGGGTTTTAAACTGTACAAGAAAGAAAACTCCTACACCTTAGGATCCAAGGGGTTGACTAGGGATGAACATCCTTATATCTCCACTGTTTAGGAATTGAAACAATGCCTGTACATCGTCAACACGGTCTGTTCAAAAGCATACCGTATGTGGTTGCGGTATCGTTTTCGTCATCCTCCCTCAAAAGGTTCACAGCTTTAGCGAGAGTTGAATATCATAAAGAAAAGAAAATAAAAACAAAGTTTTTAAAATAATAATAAGAAATAAGTCAAGACAAACATATGCAATGCATTAATGATTATTATAAAATAAATAGAGTCTGACATAAGACGAATGTTTAAGCAAACGGGAAAGAAATTGCGAATGCAAATAAACTAATGATCTAAAAAAAACATCCATATAGATATTAATGCATTAGACTTTCTGAGGCTCTTCTGGCTGGCCGAATTCAATGATCCCTTCTTCAATCAGGTCTTGAATTTTATGCTTCAACGGCCCACAATCCTCTGTATCGTGACCAGGACTGTTTGAATGATAAGCACATCTTGCATGATGCTTGTACCCGGGAGCAGGATTTGCCGGAGCTGAGTATGAAGGCAGTAGAGTTATCAGACTCCGATTGAGCAGGTGCTGTAAAGCTTGAGACAATGGCATATGCAGTGGAGTAAATGACCTCTTGGGTTTGGATTTCCAAGTACGTTGGCCACCTTGCTGCTTACGCTGATCTTTTTGTGGTTGTTGTGTTGGTGCCTGACTAGAGACCAGAACTGCCCCAATAGTGTTGGATTCGTTCTTTCTATCGTATGGCTTTTTCACAGCACCGAAAGATGTAGCCACCTGAATTTTTCCGCTTCGGATACCATTTTCAACACGCTCCCCAGTCAGTATGAGGTCGGTGAAGCCAGCTGAAGAACTTCCAAGTAGATGGCTATAGAAAGGACCAGTCAGTGTACTCATAAACATGTCAACCAACTCTCGGTCAGCTAACGGGGGTTTAACTCTGCCAGCCAAGTCTCTCCATTTCTGAGCATACTCCTTGAAACTTTCTTTCGGCCCCATAGACATGCTTTGTAGTTGCATACGAGTCGGTGCAAGATCAACATTGTATTTGTATTGCGTGTAGAAAGCAACAACCAGATCTTCCCATGTATGAATGTTGGCACCGTCCAGTTGATAGTACCACTCAAGTTGAGTTCCAGATAAGCTCTCTTGGAAGAAATGGATCCATAACTTCTTATCAGCGGTATGAGGTTGAATCTTCCTCACATAGGATTTCAAATGCAGCTTGGGACAGGAAATTCCATCATACTTGGCAAAGGTAGGAGTCTTGAACTTGGGAGGGATAACAACTCCAGAGATGGGTCCTAGCTCTTCAAAATCCAGCCCAGGTATCTTCTGAATTTCCATGGCTTTCATACGTTCTTCCAGCAACTTGTATTTGTCATCAGGATGTTCATCCTCATGGTAGTAGTCCTCTTCTTCCTTAGAGGGCTTGGCAGAGTTGTGGTTACTTTTCGCATCAGTTTTGACACTAGCACCATCGTCTTGTTCACCGTCGTCACTGTCTTCAGAGGCTTCGGATTTCCTGAGTTGCAAGATCGGACCTCCGAGCCTTTTCCCCAGAGTCTTCTTGCCCTTCTTCTTCTTTTTAGTCAGCATAGTTTTCAGCTCTTCTTGCCCCTTGGACAAATTCAGGATCAAGGCTTGGAACTCAGCATTCTGAGCCTGAAGGTCTTTGACTGATTGTTCGAGATTCATGATGCTGAAATAAACAGCGAGGAAGGATGAGAAACCCATTATAGGAAACCTGTTATGTGATGCAAATGCAATGTTTTCAAGGATCTTTAGGAATTCAGTTAGCAACATCAGACAATGACTTGGTCGCCTCTTTGTTTGAAGAATTCTGATCCTTGGATGTTCTTCTATGGGAATCGAGCTCACCATGTCCAGTGGGTCATAGCCTCTGATTCGAGAACTTATGAATTTGAAGGTACGTGGCTAGAGGAAAATAAATCATCTTGCCCCTTGATAGGTACAGCGTCTCTGAATTGGAGGGTATGTGGCGAGAGGAAAGTAAATCCTCTTGCCCCTTGATAAGAGTTCAGTCCTTAATAAGAGCACCTGAAATTGTGCACCATAAATTCCTAAGATCCTTGAAAGAGTTAATCAATCATGTTGTGTTATGATGTCATGATGTCATGATGTCATGATGTTATGTGAATGCAATGCATTATGCAAAGTGTAAGGTAACAAGGACAAATGAGTCCTACAAACAATTCCTGCAAGGAAACACAAGTGCCCTTAGGTTTAGAGGCTTGCATGGGGTTTAGCCAAGTGAGATACCCTTCCTTAAAGGTACTTCTATGGATAAAGAGATTTCAGCAACGGGTTCTACCAGTGACCCAAAATTGTCAGCCCCTTCTAAAGCACCCTCGAACATGGTACATGCATACCACGCAATGATACTCCAGGAAGAAACCTATCTGAGCTGTAGTATCGGGTCGCGACCATAACTTGGCATGCACCAAGAATAGCCCTCCCACTACGTTCCTAAAAGTCAAGATGGGTTAAAGGTGACTAAAGGTCCTTGAGCTCCGACGCACCCAAAGATACATGCGTAAACCTCTCTCATGCAAAAGAGGTACACAATAATCAGTGGAGGCCTAACTCAAGCGCGAACTTCATATTGACCAATCCCAAGCATGCACAAGGGAGGTCTCCATGACTATGCCGCTCCTATCTTAAGGTGCACTCGAATTCGGGTGTAGGACTCATCTTCCGTTCAATACCCAAAGCGACCTTGAAAAATTAAAGCAAACAAACAAACAATTATTAAGTGATCTAAGCTCTAAGGTAACCCCTCTTTAATAAGTCCCCAGCAGAGTCGCCAGTTCTGTAACACGGTGAACTGACTTTTATTTTTTGTAAGCAACCAATGTTGCGGTGTGCAAGAGTCGCCACCGACTTTTATTTTATCCAATTAGAAAAGGTATAAAAGAACAGGAAAGACCTTCTTTGAAAAGAGATTGAGTTCGGGGGGTAGGTTATGAAAAGGGAAGGTGTAAGCACCCTTTTCATCCGTAGTTATCTACGGGCTCTTAGTTGCTTAACTCACTTTGTTTGTTTTGAAATGTTTGAAAAAGGTGTCATGTGTGTTTAAAAAAACGATTTGATCTTGAGAATGTCTGAAAAGACAACGTTAGAAAACAGGGTGTGAAAAGCATTTGACTTGAATTGTTGTGAGCAAGCACTTAAGAGCTACATACCCTAAATTCGAAAGGTCTTTCCCATACTTTAAAGTTTTCCTTGGGCGATAGTACTATCCATACCATTTGAGGGTAGGTAGTCCTATACATTGGATGTGCGGGTCATCGAAGGGTCATCGAATCGTCATAGGGGCTATCCATACCATAAAGAGGGTAGGAAGTCCTATGAGATGTGAATAGTCATAAAGGCAACATGTAAGGATACCTTAGCAATCCGAAGGGACTATCATCATTTATTGAAGGCAACTCGAGGGACGAGATCATTTCATCGTAGGCAACTCGAAGGGACTATGATCTTTATTCCGAAGGGACAATGATGATTTTGAATCGTAGGCAGCATGTGCTAAGGTATCCCTACGCTTCGAGGGACTTGACTATTATTTTCCGAAAGGCAACCAAGAGGAGATACCCTAAAGGTGAGTGCGTGCGAGTGTGTTGTATTCCGTTATTTATTCTTGGATTAAGGTTAGCTAGCGATTGATTTTAAATCTTGCCATACAATCCTAAACCATACATCTAAGCAGTATAATTTTGCGGAAAAATAAAGTGCGGAAACGTAAACCTAAGCTATTACATGGCTTCGGGGATTAGGGGAGTACATAACCAAAAATGGGGGGAGTGCGGAAATTAAAGCCCTAATTAAAACTATTACAACCCATAAGCAGTTACATAATTTGAAAAGAATAAAATGGTAAATATACAAAGATGTTAGTAAAGATAGTACCCCAAAGAAAAATGTTAGTAATGAAGTATAGGATAATGACAAAATACAAGCAAGAATGATAAAAAATGAAAATAATAAAATCTAAGGAAAAAAACATATTAAAATCTAAAAGACATAAACAATTAACTTTAAACTAATATTTTTGGTGTTTTGAAGATATTGCCAAATAGAAATTAAACAAAGCACATATTAGAAGTATATACAAACTTAAATGGGCTAAAAAAAGTATATTTAGAGAGGTGCATAATAGAAATGGGGTTAGGCCCAAAGTGTAAGAAATCAACCTCAAATAAAAACCCCTAAATTAAGATTAATCAACATAAATTAAAAAAAAAAAAAAACTAAAGAAAGGGAGAGAGAAAACGTCTCCTCTTTTTATTATTATTTTTTATATGCCATTTGATTTAAAGAAAAACAACAAAACTAACTATTTTTTTTAAATTATTAAAAATAACAAGTAAAAATAAAAATAAAGTAGAAAAGCCAAGTTTAACGTCTCTTTCCCTAAATTCTCTCCATAATCAATTTTTTTAATTTTATTATTATTAAAAGAAATAAATAAATAAAAAAAGTAGCTAAAAGCAAGGGAATAAGTTTTGACTAGTTAATGAATATCTACCATATAATTAATTAAAAAAAAAAAACAAAATAAAAAGAGAAAATGTGAAACATGACCGCTTCTTTCCCCTAAAACCAATCGTTCTCTCGGTCTTCTTCAACCAAATCAATTTTTTTTCTCACTTCTTCATACTTCCACCTCTCTGTTTCTACTCAAACAAATGAACAACAATGATCACCTCTCTGTTTCTACTCAAACAAATGAACAACAATGATCACCTCTCTGTTTCTACTCAAACAAATGAACAACAATGATCACAGATAGAACATAGCAACCAACAACAAATTTCAATCACATACAAATATATCCAACAACAAAGATTTCAAGAAATAAGTGGTAAGAGATTCAATAAATACCGATTCGGAGTATTCCTGGTGCGTGGAGCGATTCGTGGGTTGTTCGGTCGGAGGAGCTGCTTCGCGAATGGCGATCGTGGTGAGACGGTCGCTAGTTCAGCCGCGGAGCAAATCGGAGTCGTGTAATTGTGTCGTGGGTTACGAGCGGGTGGGACAGTCGGAGCTCCACGTCTGTCGTGATGAGCGGCTGTGCGCGGAGGACGGTTGAGCTTTGTGGTGCTGCTTGGACTGAATGCGTCTGGGACTGAGTAGCGGCGGTGGTGGACCTGAACGTGTGAACCAGTTCCGATCGGAATAAGGAGGACGGCGGATCTGCAGTGTCGGTGTTGCTTTGTTCTCTTTGCGATTCCACCTCCTTTTCTTCGCTTTCACTGTGAACTTCCTCTGCTTTTATAATGCCATTTTAGGTCTTGAAGATTTTAATGCTGAGTAATTTGAGGCTGACTGAAAATCTCTACTTTTGGAATGATTTTATTAGATTGAAATTGGAACTGTAACTGCTTTTGTATTTGGACGTTGTTTGCTGTGTAATCCGTGATTCACAATATACCTGAAAGTTTGGCTGTGTAATTGAAGATTTTCTTGCTGTTTTTGAAAAGTTGGTTTTATTGCAGATTTGATAGAAATTCAATGCTGCGGTTTTTGAACACTTTTTCTTATAATAACAATATTAAAACCTACCTAAAATGAAGGAAACTAATATCTGAAAAAACTATAAAAACTAAGATAACGTAATTACTTAATAATGAAATTTGAAATTTCTAAGAAAAATAATTAAAACTATTACTAAGAGACAAAATTCAATGATTAAATTATAAATCTAAAATCTAAAAAAAATAAATAAATAAATATAAAAATAATAATAATAATAATAAGACTAAAATAAAAAACATATAGTAACAATAAAAAAAAATAATAAATAGACAAAAGTGTCAAAATAGTAGAGGTGGTGGGGTTCGAACTCAGGTCTTTTCACATATTCAACTCCTCACACTCACCATAATGTCCACCGTATTATCCGCTAGGCCACAAAAATCTCTTGACCACATACCATAAAATCCTTTTGAACTAAGATGCTAAATTGTGTGAATGCACGCTATGCAAATGAATTGAGGGAGTGTATGCATATGAAATAAGAGACGTAAGTAAGACAAAGGTGAAATTAGGAGGGCAAATTTTGGGGTATGACACACATGATCATGATATGATAAGCCCTTATAGAAGGACCAGTGTGCTAAGGCACACGGCTTTCAAGCTCATGGTTCGATTGTTCAGGAACCACTTTTATCTTTGCACAATATACACAAAGAAAACAGGAAATGGCATTTACTCCTGGTCAAAGGAGATCACATCCTCAGCTTTCCAGTTGTTCAATCCACTGTTGTGAGTAGGGAGTACCCAGCTGTTCCAGTTGCAGTTGTCTTTTTCATCTTCCACAGCATTGATTTCATTAGTGGGAAAATGAGCCGGTGATCCTTCGGGATAAGGGATATACTCTGCTGGATACGAGAGCCCAGGCTGAGATATCTCTGTTGGCTGAGCGAGATGCTCGATAAGGCCGTCCCATGAAGTCGGGATGATGTCTTGAATAGAGACTTGTGCATCTTGGTGAGGAGTGTATGCTGACAGAAAGCAACCCTCGTTATTTGGTATTTCCCTGGCTTTTTCAAGAGCGAAATTGTCATCGTACTGTTCATCCCATCCAGTTGGGACAATGTCCTCCATGGCAATTTGTGAGCTCGGAGGGGCAGAATATTTCACCATATAGTCATATTTGCCGCTGGGTTCTCCTAGCGTGTCCCATACTTCTTTGGGTGGATTTTGATATTGCTCAGTGACAGGACTTGTGAAAATTTGATCATTTCCAATTTGATCACCCCATCCAGTCGGGGTAATGTCTTCCATAGCAATATAAGAATTCTGAGGTGCGGCATACTGGTAATTATACCCGCCGTTTGGTTCTCCCACAGTATCCCACATTCCCATGGAAATTGGTGGAATTTCATCTGGATATGGCTGACTGATATGGTTCATGAACACTCCTTCATCTTCAATAGCGTTGACTTCTTGGCTGACAAAGTGTGACATCAATCCTTCAGAACGAGGACTTTGATCATTCTTTTGATTTTCACTATCATAGCCCAGACCTAGCTTGTCAGATTTGTAGGGTATATCGGGAAGCTGTCCCCATACTGTGCAATCACCCTGTTCAATCATGGCTTTGGCATCTTTGAGAGAAGCCATAGTTGTAGTTGGAGTAGCAGGAATATGCTTGGTGGTAGAGACATCTGGAGAGACCACCTCAAATGATTGGCATGGAGTTTCGATGAATTCGTCCTCCAACTCGACATATTTGGAATTGCTTAGGTGACTAACCACATATTCCTCTTCGCCATAGACTGTGACAATCTTTCCTTTTACTGGATATTTTAACTTCTGATGCAGGGTAGAAGTTACAGCGTTTGCCCCATGTATCCAAGGGCGTCCAAGTAAACAGGAGTAGGCTGGGTGAATTTCCATTACGTAAAAGATAGAATCAAAGATTTGAGAACCCACTCTGATTGGGAGATTCACTTTTCCGTATACCGTTCTGGTTGATCCGTCAAAGGCTCTTACCACAACATCACTTGGTTGTAACACAATTCCTTCGAAGTCAAGCTTTTCTAGTACTGTTTTCGGTAACACGTTCAGAGAAGAACCGTTATCTACTAGCACATGAGATAGAGTGGTGCCATTACATTCAATGGAGATATGTAAGGCTTTGTTGTGATTTTTTCCAGCAGGGGTTAGATCCACATCGGAGAAACCGAGACCATTGCTCACGGTTAGATTGGCAACACAATTCTCAAATTGGTCGACTGAGATCTCTTGAGGCACATGCGCAGCTTTCAGGAACTTCATCAGAGCTTTGGCATGAGCTTCTGAATATTTTAGCAGAGATAGCATTGAGATTTTTGAAGCAGTGTGCCCCAGTTGCTCAATAATATTGTAATCACTCTTGCAGATGATTTTCAATATTTCCTCCATTTCTTGCTTTGATGGATCTTCAGCAGTGATCTCCACCGGGGTTTGAATTTGTTCAACTTGTGGCTCTTTGCCTCGAGCGTTGACATTTTGATTAGGAACTGGGACTCGGACTGGACCAGCAGCAATATTTGGAGAAATTTCTGGTGAAAAGATTCTTCCACTTCTCGTGATCTTGCTGGTACCCACAATATTACCCACAGTTGGAGTAGTTAACTTTGCGGTCTCTTCAGTCGAGGTACCCTGCTTAACTCCATGAACGTAAACATTAGCGTCATATCCCCATGGGACAGCTTTGTCTGAGGAGTATGGAAATGGAGTTGGACTAGCAATGACTACTGATGCCACTTTGAGTGTAGCAGAAATTTTGAATGGAGCCTTGGCAGAGATTTTGAATGGTAAGCTGGATATCACTGAGGCATCCTCTATTCTTATCCCGTTTGCAAAGACTTCGCACAGTACGTCCATAGAAGGGAGCCTCTCAAACATAATGATACGGCGATCCATCCACTTTTGAATTCCCATCCTCAGATTTTCACAACCATTGGGCAGGCATGAGCAATAAAAGCAGTCGGGGTCACACCCTGGGAAGTAACCAGCTCGGATTAGCTTTCCTTTGACTTCGCAGAGTGGAGTTGATAATTCGTTCACATCATAGATGTAAACAGTGTCCAGGATAGCGTTGACAGTTTTGTCATGCTTTGGCATAGGTGCTGTGATGACATTTGGAGTTTCTGGAGGATCGAACTCAATTTCACCAGCATCTATCATATCTTGTATTTTATTTTTCAGGGCCCAGCAGTGATCTGCGTCATGTCCTGGACAGTTTGAGTGATAGGCACATGTCGCATCAGGGCGATAATTCAGAGAGGAAGTGTTGACATTCCTTGGAGGACCTCTTAAGGTGATCAGATCTGCTTTTAGCAAGTGCTGCAATGCCTGAGAAATTGGCATGTTGATTTTGGTGAAATTTCTTCTTGGTGCATCTGGTCGATGCGTATATTTTGGCTGTTGATCTTTTTGAGGTGCAGATGCGGAGATCAGAACTGCCCCTACAGATTGATGCTGCTCACTTTTGCGACTTTTTTGAATTTGAGTTGCATTGACCTCATTTTTCCCACTGATGGGCCTTTTTGTAGTACCAGAGGTGGAACCTATTTGAATTTTTCCATTTTGAATGCCACTTTCGACACGTTCTCCGGTCAGTATCAGGTCAGTGAAACCTGATGATGAACTTCCCAGCAAATGGCTATAGAAAGGGCCAGTTAAAGTGCCCATGAACATGTCAACTAGTTCGCGATCAGATAAGGGTGGTTGAACCCTTCCAGCCATATCTCTCCACTTTTGTGCATATCCTTTGAAACTTTCTTTTGGTCCCATAGACATGCCCCTTAGTTGAGTACGGGTTGGCGCAAGATCAGCATTGTATTGGTACTGTTTGTAAAAAGCAGCAGCTAATTCTTCCCAAGTATGAACCTTGGTATTTTCCAGCTGGTAATACCACTCAAGTTGTGTACCCGACAGACTTTCTTGGAAGAAGTGAATCCACAATTTGTTATCTGTTGTATGAGGTTGTATCTTCCTCACATAGGATCTCAGATGTAGTTTCGGGCAAGAAACTCCATCATATTTTGCAAAGATAGGGAGTTTGAATTTTGGAGGGATAACAACATCCGAGATGAGCCCCAGATCATTGAAATCTAAGCCAGGTATTTTTTGTATCTCCATAGCTTTCATACGGTCTTCCAGCTGTTGGTATTTTTCATTATCCGGTTCGTCCCCAGAATGATCATTTTCTTCATTTGAAGAGAGAGAGGGTTTAGCAGAACCCTGGTTGCTTTGATTGTCTTCTTGTTCATCATCACCGACTGTTTCAGGGATCGGTGGCTTTGTGAACTTTTTGACTGGAATTTTGATCTTTCTTCTCAGGTGACTCACACCTACAGATCCTTTGGGCTTCTTTTTCTTCTTGATTATCAGGGCTTTCAGTTCTTGCTGCCCCTTTGCCAGTTCCAGAATTGCCACTTGAACTTGGGCATTCTGTGCTTCGAGGTTCTTGATACTCATTTCAGATTCCATCTCTTCTGACTGAAATAAACAGCGAGAAGATGAGAAATCCGTCATGTGAACCTGTTATGCAATGTGTATGACTGGATGCCATGTGTATGCAATGTATGAAGTGTATATGCAATGTATATGAATGCAATGTATGAAATGTATATGCAATGCATGAAGTGAAATGTGTGTGCAATGTTTCAAGGATCTTAGAGTTTAGATTTGTTAAAGAAGAAACAAACGTTAGTTAATCAATTTATTTCTTTTTTTTTTTTTGCTTCTTTTTTCTTTTTTCTTTGCCTCATTTGGGCTTACAAGACAGAAATAAAATAAATGATCCTTCAGGTCTCCCGTGGACGCTTTCTCTTTGCCCCCAGGAATGTGTTGATCTGCTGTTCTTCTTGAAGCTGTCCGGTGAGCTCCAATATCCTTCTCTCATAGTCCTGACAGTATGATTTGAAGGTGTCTCTTTCCTCTTTGAGTTGAACCCAAGATTTTTGCAACTCTTCTAGGTCAGTTGGCATCTCCGGGTGTAGAATAACTTGAGGTTCATATCCTTCGACCTCTGGTTCAATAGTCACAGGTAGTACAGCGGGATATGGCATAAGGAGTTTCTGAGCATGAGTGCGGACCCATCTGAGGTAGGGTTCCATAGGAATAGAATTCCATTGCCCCAGAGTTTTGCTTTCTATTCTATAGACACTGCCCCATGCATGTATGAACCTTCGTCGGTGTCTATGAGAATCATTCTCGTAATCAAACACAATGCCATGGATAATCATGTCATGAGGACCGTTGCTCCTTGCATATCCGAATTGGCGTAGAGCTAAAGAGGGATTGTAAGTGATGCCTCCTTTGATGCCAAGGAGTGGCACATTAGGGTATTCTCCACAATGATCAATGATAGTAATGTCTCTTTGAAAGAAGTTGTTCCACCGGATATCTGAATGAGACAAAGACATAATCCTGCGAGACCAATGCATTCTTTGTTCATTTCTCAACACTGATCGGGGAAGATGAAATGTAAACCACCTAGCCAGTAGTGGTATACAGCACATGAGAGTTCCTCGTTTCTTCATGGTACGAGTGTGTAGAGAATGTAGAATGTCTCCCAGCAATGTTGGTACCGGGTTACGGATTAGGAAAAGGTTGATGATGTGTACACTTATGAACTGGTCGGGATTTGGGAATAAAACCAACCCATAGATCAAAAGTGCCATAACTTCCTCAAAAGCTGGATAACTTTTGTTTTCTAGCAGTAGTCGAGCCTTTTCCAATAAGAATTTGGCAAGTAAACCCTTAACTCCACTCTTTGTTTCCCAATTGGACTCGATTTCTGATTTCCGCAGATGTAAAGCAGCGGCAATGACTTCAGGTTTTGGAATCCTTTCTAAACCAGTGAAAGGTAATTGATTTCGAACAGGCAATCCCATTAGTTCAGAGAATTCTTCCAAAGTGGGTACCAACTGGTAATCAGGAAAGGTAAAGCAATGATGTTCAGGGTCAAAGAACTGGAACAGGACCCGTATCATGTCTTCTTCAAATTTTGAGGTAACCAAATGGAGTAGGTGACCATGTCTTTCAGTGAATTGAACATTCCTGGGGAATTCTGACACCAAGTCTTTTAGTTCAGATGGTACCGTTGAGATGTTGATTCGGATGTAATCTTTGGTGGCGGGAGCCATTACCTGCAAAAACAAAGGTAAACTCTTTGATCCTTGAAGTGTTTGGTGCAAAAAATGATATGCTTATGATACAAACATGTGGCACACAAAAACAAGTCAAACAATAGCCTTAGGTTTAAAGGCTTGCATGGAGCTGATAGGTGATACCCTCCCCACTGAAGTTGAGTTGGTTAAAACCTGTCCTAGAATTGGATTTGGGTTCTATGATCCTTGGAAGTAACATCTCAATACGGCGCTCGAGCGGCCGATCAAAATATTCCTCGAGGATAACTAACTTCGATCAATTTCAAAGCTAGCCACTTAATAGGCCACAAGTCAAGTTCAACTAAAAAGGTTCTAAGACAAATTAGTGTTTAATGATACTTCGGAAGCCTAATATACTCCTTGATCGTTTTCAAGGGACATCAGTATAAACCAAAGTGTCGCACTAATGATGACTACCAGATCAACCGTATCGGTACATGCCGTACAGTTTCCTTGGTCTAATGTCATATACTTAAGGTATCTCGAGATTCGGGTTAGAATCTTTCACACAAGCAAAATACCCAAGCAAGCCTTTGAAAAATAGAGCAATCAAGTCAATCTATTGAAAACATCGAAGTGATCTATTCTCTTAAGGTAACCCCTTTTGAAAACATTTTGTTTTTGAAAGTATTCCCCAGCAG
This sequence comes from Vicia villosa, assembly GCF_029867415.1. Classification (NCBI taxonomy): domain Eukaryota; kingdom Viridiplantae; phylum Streptophyta; class Magnoliopsida; order Fabales; family Fabaceae; genus Vicia; species Vicia villosa. Next base: position 226,261,109 of record NC_081181.1, read on the forward strand.
AGTCGCCAGTTCTGTGGACCTCCGATTTTTTTAATACCGGGCCATACCTCTGATCTGTAGAGATACGTGAACTGACTCTTTTTTGTCGCTTAATGCTTTCGCATTTTTTGAAAATATCACAGAGTCGCCACCGACCTTTTATTTTATCCAATTAAGGAAAGGTTTATAAAAGAAACAGAAAAAAGACCTTTAAGAAATTCTGGGTAAGGGGGTAGGTTATACAAAGGGAAGGTGTTAGCACCCTTTGTATCCATGGTTATCCATGGGCTCTTAAGTTTGCTTAGCTCACTTGTTTTTCGATCACTTTTCAATTGCTCTGAAATTGCTCATATGTGGTTTCAAATACCTTTGTAAATTGAATTTTGTAATGATCCGTGTGTGGATGTATACAAAATGCTTGTTTATCTTTCGAAAGATGTTTTGAAAAGAACGTTAACTTTGTAATAACCCGTGTTTGGATGTATACAAAGTATTGTCTTTTGAAAGTTTTGAAAAATCAACAGTGTATGAGAATTTTGTTTGTTTTGATTTGAGCAAGCAAACTAGGAGGTCTACCCTGAGTTATAAGGTCTTTATCCTATTTCCTTTAAAAATCTATCCTTTCACCGGATATAAAAGCAAGGTTCGATTTTGTACTCGAAACAGTAGAATTTGACTTTGATTTTGAAAGATTGTGAAGGGATTACCTTAAGAGGTGCAAGTGTGATTGTGGTTGGATTCAGATATTTATCTTTGAAGTTAGTGATCTAACGGTTCAATTTTATCTTTGACATACACGCAGTTTATATGTGCTGGAAATTAAAATGCGGAAATGTAAAGTGCGGAAAGTAAATCTACGCTATTACATCGATTGTGCAGGAAATGTAAACTAGCCTATTTACATGAATTTGACATCCTATACATTTATCTAGGAATTTTAAATTGCAAGAAAAATAAAAGGCATGTTTTTGGATTTTTTATGATTGCTTTTAATTATAATTAATGTATGATTAATTAAATTAAAATGGAGAAAAAAGATGAAAATTGATTTAAACCTAGAAATTAAGTTTAAAATATGTACAAAATATTTATCAATTAATTTTAAAAACAAAACTAATTTTTTTGGAATTTTTGGAATTGATTTAAGTTAATTAAAACATAATTATGTAAATAATTATACAAATAATTAAAACTTAAAAAGAAAATTATTCAAAATATGTACAAAATTAGTTTATAATATATAAACAATATTTTATATAAAGAACAAATTTTTTATGATTTTTTTGATTGGTTAGAATAATTAAAAAGCAAATATATAAATATATACTAATTAATTATGCAAAATATTGAAATTATGAAGAAAAATAAAATATTTTTATTTCAGAAAATAGTATATTATTTTAGAAGTCTAAAAATATTTTTTGTGTATTTTTTGGATTTTTAAAACTATTTTTAATTAATTTAACAAAGAAATTAAAATAAAAATAGAAAATAAAATAGAAATAAAGGATACTGATCCTGTGTGGTTGTTTGTGAGGGAACATGGTGTGCATGCGTGATCAGGAGCGTTGGATGAGTCATAAATGAGATCAGATGGTCCAGATGGTGAGGGAACATCACTTATGACACGCCTGCAAAACACTGAAACCAAGGGTTATATTCAAAAAAGCGCGCGCGTCAGAACCAATAGGGGGGGGACACGTCTTCGTCTTCAACCTTCAGACAAGACTTTTAATAGCGCTTTCTTACCAAAAGCGCTGTAATTGGTTACTTACTAAACCTGCAAAATAGCGAATAGGGTCAAACGCACACATACATTTAGCGCGATGGTACCATTCAATTCGTTTTGTCCATACGAATCTAATGGTGCTATTTAGAACTTCTAATTTTGCCTAATTTGGAAAGCCCTAAATTTGAAGCTATGAACCCTAAAATGGTAGTTTCGTTTATACGTGTCCAAACTTCAATTAAGTTTCCAGAAATGATCTACACCTCAAACCAAACTCAATAGTATGTCTACATCTTGTTAAACATGTGTGAATAACCAGATACGAATTGATTTTAGTTTGAACAAATTTTGACCTGTGTAGCTCGATTCAGTGAGCTTCAAGGCTTGTAATTGATTGAGATAGTTTCAGTGATGTTTAAGGAAGGTGTATGAATGCTTAGTTTGTATTGAAATGGACTGAAATTACAAATTCGAATTTGAGTTTTTCTTTGAATTTTTTGAAGTGATTACAAGTGTTATATGCTATGCTATGCTTCTGAATTCGTGTCCTTTTCTTTGCTGAACTAAGATAGCTTATTTATAAGCTATGTGTGCTTAGAAATGAAGCTAAGATGTGTCTTAGTTGCCTTTGTTGAAACTTTGCATTTTTTAATATAAAAAAGCTTGAATTCTTGACCAAGTCATCTTGCCTTCAATGCACCTGCCTTGCCCTTCAATTCTCTGCAGAAAGATGAAGATTCTTTGAGGTGAGTCATGCTTGATTTGTAAGCTAACCTTTATCCATGCATTTTCCTTTTAATTTTAATCTTAAAGTAAGATAAAATCATGCAAAAATGGATAAAAAAAGGTATGGGCTTAGTCTTGGTCGTGGGAGGTCCATAGTAACATGGAAATGATGTTTGAATGCTGAAAACTTGGCCCCATTTGGAAAAAATACATTTTTGAGCAATGTTGATTTCATGCATTTTACCAAAATTTAGCCAACTTCAACAAGGTGTAAATCCTTCAATTTTTGTCATATGAAGGAGATCTTGCACTTTTTGGAAACCTCAAAGAGTCCTCTAACCAATGTCTTTGGTCTCATGTCAAAATGATTTCTGAAGCTCCTTGTGTGTCCTTTTGAAAAAAGTGTCTTTTTGTTGACTTTGAAAATGACCTGTAATGTCTTTGGTCATATTTTTCAAATGGTGAATCCAATGACCATGGGATCAATGGCATTTGAAAGATAATTGAATTTCCTTCAAAACAAGCTTTGGTTTGAATTTTTTGGATGAAGGATGAGAGAGTTATGATCAGTCAAAGTTGAGTTGACTTTTCAGGCAAAAACCCTAATTTTGAATCTTAGGGTTTTGTTGATTTTTGATCTTTCCTTGATGAATTATGATCATCCAATGATCAAATGATGAATCCTTTGACAAAATATGGACTTTGACAAAAAATTTCATTTTTGACTGTCTGTTGACTTTTTTGGTCAAACGGGTCGTCTGTTGACTGTTTGAGCTGCTGACGGTGCGTCTGAGTGAATTGAAGTTTGAAAATTTGTATGATGGTACTTTGAGATATATGGATGTGTATGAAATCCATTTGAGCTCTCAAAAAACTTGTTGCTCCTGTAAAAACAAGAAAAACCCTGATTAGGGACTGTTTGTGTAGGAGACAGTTAAGCGTACCTGATTTTTGTGCAGTGTTGAGTCTCTGCTAATCATGTGATATTCAGAAGACTTCTTTGAACAAAAATCTTGGAATTTTGAATTGTGAAAGATTGATTTGATTGATGGTACAAAACACTGAGAATTGTACTGCCAGCAGTTTGGCTGTCGACTGACTGTTCAGGTATTGACGTAGCAGTTAGAGTGAAAAATCAACAGTCGAAGTTAATTTTCTTTTTTGTTGTTTTTTGTTTTTGTTTTATGTGAAAAATGAAAGTTTATTTACATGACTTGTTAGAAAAACACGGACATAATAAATAACTAATATTTACGGTATGCGGGCAAAATTACCGATAATAACCCTGAAAATCATTTAATGCACAGAAATAGGAATATTTGACTGGCAGAAAACACACAAAATATTATCTTAGTAACTAAGCAATATTATGACAAATAGTACAACATTTAATACTGACAGTACAAATATCACATACTATATTGAACAGTACGACGAATAAACGGTACATTTAAGAAATAAGAAATACGGCAAATTTTAAGAATGACGATTAATGACCCATGCTATGAACAATAACATGTAGATGATTGGGAGTGCAACTATTGCAGGTCCACACTCCTCAGGACTATGCAGGCAGAAGAAAGTCATGATCACCGTAGCAATGGTGATGACTGTAAGAAACAGTGTCTCTATCCACTTTGCCATTCTTGTTAGGGAAGAAGAGAAAATAGATATGAGATAGGAATTTGAAAGATGAATTGGAATTTGATGTGAGATTTTATGGAAGAAAATGAGAGGTATTTATAGAATGGAAAGAAGGAAAGAGACGTTGGGGAATGATGTGATTCCGTACAAAAGGAAAATTTGAGTGGAAGTAAGATTTGAAAGAAAGTGGAGATAGTGTTGAAAAAAGGAGAGATTTGATTTTTGAAAAAGAGATTTGAAAAGATTTTTGCAAATAATGGAATATAGTACAAAAATTAGTGGGAAACAAAAGATAATAATAATCTAATTGTTACCAGTACAGTCTGAGTTTCCTGATTCTGCGCCTGCAAAAAGATTTAACTCTGTACCAATTGTGTCAGTACTATTTATCTGTAAATAAATAAATAGCATGTGTGAAGTAATAAACAGTATTTGGCGTTTGCGTAAGAATAAATTCAACTGCAAGCCAAATTACTGTATAAGAAAAATTCTAAAAACTAAGTGTTTCATATGTTAGGATATTTGTTGAAATAAAAATCCATGATTATATGAGACCCTTAATTTTCAGATTGGAGTTTTCTTGAAAAATATGTGGGCAAATTTTGGGGTATAACAGAGTTGTTTTAAGGCTTTTTGAATGGCCTATTGCAGTTTTTGAATAAGGATGAAAATCCGTAGTTTGATTTGAAGTGTTTTGAATGTTTTAGATTTGGGCGTACAATCCTGATTTGATTTAGCACTATTAACCGCAACGATCAATAGATTCAATCGCCATAGTTAACAGATTAGTAGTTGTATCGTTACCAATTTTAATCAATTGATTTGATTATTACTAATAACGAATTAGAATATTTTTAATGATTACTTTGTATCATTATCCCTCATAATCGATTGATTCGATTAAAAATGATGATGAATTAGAATAAGGGAAATAGGCTAATCATCGCAACCAATAAGATGGTTGAAACCCTTTAGCCAAATGAATGTTATTTTTATTATATTATTTAAATGATCGATTATTACCCATCGCGACCGATTAATACGGTCGAAACGAATAATAAATTAAATCCTAAGATTTTGGCTAAAAGACTCATGGGATCGGGCAAACCCTAATATCTTATATCACCGCTCTAGGGTTTTTTGTGATTTTTATAGTTGAAATTAATTAAATTAATTACCTCGAATAATCGAGTAATCACGTGATAATCCTAAACCTAATTATTAACCTAATCCTATTATTTACATCTAATCCTAATCAAATATAGTAATTAAATTAATTATAATCACCTAATTTTACTTAAATAAACAAATGATAGAATAAATAGAATAATTATATAGGTAAACCTGGTTATAATCTTGTGTGTGTGCCATATGATGATCCATGGTAAACCCTCCCCCTTATGTGCGTTAGATCCGGATGATAGGAGATCCTATGGCTGAGCATTGAGGGCGCATGGTGGATGTGTGGGGAAGCAGGCGCTGGATCTAAGAGTGTTAATACACTAAAAAATACTTGTTGTGGCCAGGATTCGAACCCATCACTTCACAGTCACACTCCATCCGCTGTTACCACTCTTGCTGTGTCATGTTAGTTGTAAATATAATGCATGAAAAAATATATATACAAACAAAAGAACCAGTGGGCCAGTCAAAACGAAAATCTAGATGGGGCCCTTTCTGCACCGTCAGCCAATGAGATGAAGCGAGAGAATACAGGTTTTGTTGACCGTCCAACCAGAGTTGCACGCGTGTGGAGAGAGGATGTCTTCTCGTTGACCCACCAATCATCATGCAGCGCGCGCGAATTGGATTTGAACAGCCCAATAAACGTCTGCCACGAAGGATCACCGGCTGAACAAGTCAGCGACGCCGGAGATAATTCCGGTTATCTTCCCCGACTCTCCAAAAATCAATCTGCAAAAAAAACACGTGAATAAAAGACCAAAAGGGACCCTACCCCCCTAAATCGAGGGCTGCGAGTCCATTGGTGGACTCCTTTTGAGCTTACTCGACCTGTACAGTGAGATAGAGGTGAAGCAACGTAATACGGTGCAACAATGGTGGGCTGCGGTTCCCACACGAAGCTTCTGATCCAATCGTCCAGAATCACTCTAAAGGCTTACATAAACTTGATCAAACGTCAGTATGCTATAAAATACACTTAAAATCAAGGATTGGAACTTTCAGACCTTACCCATCGGTGTAATCTTAGTGGCGACGCCTGGAGGTGTTGCTGACCTTAAATCCGATCGTCAAAGACTCCTGAGCACTTAGGGAAGATGATGCAAAGTCTGGAATTTCTTGATCTCAGCCGTGTATAGAGATATTTTATGCCCTAGTTTCTTCTTCTTTTTGGAATCATGGAAACCCTAGTCTTTTATCCTCATTTTCGTCCCCCCTCTCTTGCAGCCTCCTCTTAGTATATATATGAGTCAAATTAGGGTTGGAAGCTTTAAAAAAAATCCATCATCCATTAACATGAAAATTGAAAAAGATCTTCTTTTATCAAATCTTTCTAAGTTTAAACCCCATGCTATTTTATGCATATTTTCCACATTTGGATGCCCTTGGATTGATCTTGAAATTGATTATGGTTTGTAAAAATCAAATATATTATCTTTTAATATTTAATCATGATTTTATCTGATTTATTTTAAATTTAAATGAATAAATAAAAAATAAATAAGAATTGATAAATGGGCCTCCCATGACCTTGTATTCATGTGAGAAGTTCAATCTTATAGGCCCAAAAACTCAAAGTTCAAAATCCAACAATTAGGGTTTCATTTATTTCTCCAAAAATCGACCAACTTGTACCAAGCATATATCTCTCAATTTTTTAGATATGAAAGTGTTTTGGTACATATGTGACACATTGAGATCCATTTGAGGCCTTGGAGATCCAAATTATTTTGCTGAAGAACAAACCCTAATTTATGATAATGCAGAGTGACTTGAGAAAACCCTTGAACCTTGGATTATTGAAAATGAAAAGAGGAGGGCAAATTTTGGGGTATGACACGGGTTCCGGGTGGGTACTAGTGTCCCCATTACCCGACTCGTTTCCATATTTTATAATCGGGGAAAACCCGAACCCGAACCCAAACCCAGTCAAAGCAGGTTTTCCCCGTCAACTTTGGGTCGGGTTCGGGTGGGTACCCACGGGTACAAGTTTTGTTGCCATGCCTAATCCAAATCCTTTTTAAGTGTGCACAATCAAACAATAAGTGATTGAGAAACAACATTTTGTTCAGTCTAACTTTAATGGCCAGCCTCCCATGACATGTCATCCATATCACAAATTGGGCACGAGGTTTCGCAAAGTTGTTGAAAAAAAATTGTCACTAGTTAACTTTCGGATACTGCTCTTGGATCTCCGAGTACACCTTGCTAGACACAAACTTTCCACAAATTTCCATTTGGTTCCAACATTGGATCATAGGTACCTTATCCCTTTGCTTCAAGATCGATTTAAAAATCCACGAACATCCTGTTTTGATCTTCACTGTCATGAAAAATTCCTTTTTTATGTAGTAGCTATTAACCCACTTAATCCATAAGTGGGTAAAGTGGGTTAATAACTACTACTTATAAATACATTTATTATTCCTTGAGATTGATTTTGTGGTCTTGCATTAATGGATGAATGTAACTGGAATCAGTTCTTTGCTAAATCCTTTTGAAAATCTTGAATGCAAAAATTGTAAAGACGACATGATATTAGTTTACAAATGTGAAAGTGAATATTCAAATTGATAAGACTTTCAAGATAAAATCCCAAAGCATACATGAAGTACCTTGCTATTTTGCTACATAGATATGCTCTAGTAATCAGATACTCTAGAGTGTGCTGAGACTTGTACCTAAAAAAAAGGAAAACAAATTCAATATAACAATGAATATTTGTAATATCTTATTCCTCTAATCATAAGACTAATGAGAATATAATATACTCTAATGGAAATGAGCTAAGGGGTACTATGGTCATTAAGGTTTAGTTGAGGGGTATTTTAGTCTTTGTACCAGTCAATTAAGACATAAGGGTTTGTATGACTAAGATATCTTTCACTTGATGGAACAAAATTAGAGTTTGGTGGAAGAGAGAAGGAGAACACATGAAAAAGAAGTGAAATTCTGGTACAACAGACTCAGATGTCCTATAAGGATGTTTAGACATCGGATATGACATTAATAACACAGACAAGAAAATAACAGTACTGAAAAGATAAAAACATACAGAATTGTTTACTCAGTTCGGTTTAACTACCTACTCTAGGGGCATACCAAGCTAGAAATGAGATCCACTATCAGTAGTATCAATTCAAAGTTAAACTCTCTCGTTTACAACTTCTCACTTAATCTCTACCCAATGCAATCTCTACCGAGGTCCTTCCTAGATATGAGAAATCACCATCCCACTTCCAACAATCGCAATGGTGTTGTACAATTTCCAGTCCCAGGAGTTGTACCAATGGTCTAATTTCCACAATCCTCTATCCACATAATAGAAGACACACTTCCATGATGAGGAGACACACTCCTATGTCGGGAAGGAAGCCGCACTTTGTAACATCTCGATTTGTATTAATATTTTTATTAATTATATTAGTAATTATATTATTTGGTGCTTTTAATAATTAGTTATTTATTTAGTTATTATGTGATATAATAATTACTTAAGTATTTAATTATGTGAGTATTTGTGTTGTTTGACTTAATTGGGTTATTAGATAGAGATGTAACTAAATGGTCCTAAGTGATAAAAACATAATGGATGAATGGGTGGATTAAACCCAATTGACATAAGAGAGATAGTAAGAGTAGAAAGTTAGGGTTTTAGAGTTGGAGTCTCATAACTCATTTTGGGGGAGAAAGAAGAAAGAAGAGAAAGAAGGGAGGAGCACTTAAGAGAAGAAGAAAATTTATGGAGGAAGCCTCAATTTTCGCAGCAAGTTTCAGCATAGAGTCACTGTTAGAAAGTATAGGATAAGTATTTTTAGTATCGTCTCCTCAGGGATTGATGCGATATTATCGCCGTTCTACAGCTTAATGTATTTTGAGTTAAGATTCTGGATGTTTTTAGTGTCATGAAAGATAAATAGCATGAAAAGAAATTAAAGACAATAACTTAGGATTTAAAAATGGTTTGGTAAAACTGTGTCAAGATTAGTGTTCATTAGTTTGCTTCATATGTACTCTAATGATTATATATATGAACCTATTAATGATTAATACAATCACGTATCCTCTCGATACCGTTTATCTCTAAAGCAATATCGTGATTGTTATCATATTCACCGTCAGATGATCTCTCATGCCGACAATCAACATGATAATCTTAAAAGCTTGACACTTGTGATTATCAACTCACAAATCTATCTCTAGAGTTTGTTTATTGATAGATAAATATCTTTTAGGTCTAGCTTTGAAACACATCTCTCAATAATGATCCAAAACAACAAATGAAACATAAATAACAAGATATTCACCATGTATTAATCATTAACCAAGTTCATACATAATAGATCAAAGAAAGTACATATTTACAAACTAACTACCTCTAATCTTGACACAAGATGAAACTTAGCCCTCCATATCCATGGAAGCTTCAACAACAAGCAACAAACCAAGATTTAGTGACATCAAACTCAAGAAGATTAAAGAAAGATGTTTAGAAATCTTGATTTTCTCTTAAGGAAAATGGTTTTTTTCTTCTTCTCTTGCCCTAGCTTTTTTCTCCAAGTGTGTGTTATGATAAAAACTATCCTAATCTCCTTAATCATCAATTTTATGTGGCTAAGAACAAAAGTTGAAAAAGTAGGTCCGCTGAGCGGAGCAGCCAAAATATCTGATTTGTCTTCAAGGTCCACTGAGCGGAGCCAACTTTGTTGCTCGTCCCTGCCCATGTCCGCTTCAACTCCGCTGAGCGAACTTTCTGATGGAAAATTTCTGCCTGGGTCCGCTTGAACTCCGCTGAGCGGACCTTCTTGCACAAAACTCCTTCTTTTGGTCTTCCAACCTCATTGCAAGCTTGTATCAACTATTCTTTTCATTCCATCTTGCCCACAAATTGTTAAAACCTAAAGAAAACATTACAAGAGTTAATAAACTAACTAAATTTAGAAAATAAACACAAAGTTATTTATTTACATACTATTATATCAAAAGGTAATAAAATTTGGCACAAGAGTTTAAGAAATACCACAAAACTTATATACAAAATATACACAATTGGGATTCTAACAGTCACCTTGGCAAAACAGGCGTATCTCTCAATCCAACCGTTGGATCGTTGCGGTACTTGAACACAATGTTCCTGACTCATAGAGGTAAGTTTTGATAGGAGCGATTTTCATTTTGAGGGTTTTAAGTTCGTCCGATAAGCCGGTTTCCGAATTGGTTTTTAGGTGTGTCTCCAAATGATGTTAGAAAGAATTTTTCTTAGAGAAAAGCTTAGAGCTATGGTGAAAGAGTCCAAATTTACCAAGGTAAGGGTGGGGTTCTTTCATGATAAAGGGTTGCATGATAGTATGTTATGGTGGGTAGATTCTATACTTGATATCCATGTTCTTCTATGTGCAATTTTGAGTATTTGATGATTTGTTGGAATATGATGATATAAATGTGATAAGTTGTGTGCAATTGATAATCTATGTGTATTAGATTGTTGTGTTTGTTTTGGGTAAACCATTGATAGTGAAATAATGGGTTTTTTTTTTGTAGAATTAGAAATGTTAGGGTTTATGTTAGATTTTCATGAAATTGAACTCTAATCATGTTTTGATATGAATTGATGATGATAAATGACATTTACAATAGGTGTTAGGAATTGGAAAATAATGGAATAAAAATATAATTGAATTGAAATTAATATAGTGTGATTATTAATTGGTTTATTGATTAATAGTTGAACTAATTTCAATAAGTCTATTTGAAATAACTGTGATATAGGCGTATGCCTCGAAAATTATGGCAAACACGACGGCCTGAAAATTGTGGCAAACATGACGGCCTGAAAATTATGGCAAACACGACGGCCTGAAAATTGTGGCAAACATGACGGCCTGAAAATTATGGCAAACACGACGGCCTGAAAATGGCAAATGTTTATGTTGGCCTGAAAATGGCAAAAGTTGTGATGACCTGAATGGGAAATGTTTAAGTTGGGAGTTTTACTCCAAATGGTACCACATGCATAGGCATAGTTTGAGTCGCATTCAAGTCCCATACCGAGTTGCATTCGATTCATTGTTATGATGTGTGGATGCATAGTTTGTGAAGTTGAATTCATTTGATATGGATTGTTGATGTGTTGTAGATATGATGAGAATGTGAATATATATGTATTAATGATATATGTGTATAAGTTGGAATATATGAACCATGTTGTTGTCGTGATGCAAATTGCTTATGTTGAGAAGTGGTGAAATGTGTATGATCTTATCTTGCTATATCTATTATCATACTTTCCTTTATACTGTTTGATATCTCACCCCTTCTGCTGATGTTTCCCCTACCATGGGAAATGGGCAGGTACTCAAGTATAGCTGTGGAAGCTTGTTACTTCATCGAGTCCTGTTAGTGTGTCGCTCTGATACGTAGCACTCAGGGGGGTTATTTATTGTTGTTTCTATGTTGTTAATGTTTTAGTTGTTGTTATTATAACCTTTGAAATCCAAGTTTAATAATATGAAATACTTGCTATACTTCCAAGTTGTTTGAGTTGAACAAAACTGATAGTTCATTGTTATTCGAATGCTATGTATCATTGTTGAATGAAATACAAGTTGAAGTTTTAAGTTGATATGTGATACCCCAATTTGTTGTTTGAAATTTTAAATACTCTGATATTTCTCGCATTATATTTTTGGGTAGAATTGGGGTGTTACACACTTCCCTCCATACTCAGCCTTGACTCTAGATTAAGAACACTATATTGGAGTTGCTTAAAAGTTTCCTCCAAGAACAATACTTAACTCATTACCTAAAGACTTTTGAGTGAGAACAAGGTGACCATCCCACAAATTGGGTGGTTTCACCTACCAACACAACCCTTATAATTTTACATATTGGCTTCCCTATTATACCTAGGTTACAAAGCTTCTATTTATAACCTATTCCCAACTGGACCTGGGCTTCTAATTACAACTTCATTAGCTGTTACAAATCTCCAAAAGATTCTCCTACAAAATAGGTCTTCAATTAAATCTTCCTAATAAATCTCAAAAATTAGAAAGTCTTCAATCAAACCTATTCTGATTCAATTCTTCTAGATTCTTCTTTGCGCCACATATGATTGCATGCATAATATTGGTTAATAATATTCTGCAGTTGTCAATTACTTGAGTCTGAAGTAACTGAAAGATAAGCCCTGGCGTGATGTCTAACATAACATGTTTCGACATCTTCTTTGACATGTTTCTTCCAGATGTTGAAACACTTTAACACAACATGTTCTTCTGTCAAGTAGATCTTCAACTTGTTTTCTCTTACAAGTATAATTCCTACTCGACTAATTACTGCTATATTAGTTTTACCAAACATAATGCCAATGCAAATTATAGAGAAATAATAATCTCCCCCGTTGGCTTATTTTGGCTAAAACTAATTAATACAACCTTTGTATTACAAAAGTTATACAAATACAATGGTCTTTAATAATTAAGTACAACATCAGCAATTTGGAAGTCTTCAGATGGTCACTGTTTATGATCTTCAATCTTTGTATGAGACAGTCTTCAGTCTTCGTCTATGATGTTGAGACATCATACTAGGACTTATTTATGGCAGTCCCACTCTCCAATATTTTCTCTCTCTTTTAAGGATCCAACAGATAACACATAGTTTCTCCCCCTTAAAAGATGCTCTCCAAAGATAACATACCATAACCACTTCTCCCCCTTTTAGCCATAATATGACAAAGGATTCTTGAAGGAGAACTCAGTATAGCATAGAAAACATAACACCACAGACACCAACTTCACATAGATGGAGAAAAACTAACGCTATGATGCACATGAGGAAGAAGATACTTAAAACTCCCCCTCAAACTGAAAACTATTCTAAGACACAGATTAACACAACATCCTCTTCTAGAGCATAAAAGGAAACACACCAACAGAAACAAACACTTGAATTATCCATTCACCGACATAGAGAAACCAAACCTCTATATTGGATAACTCAGAACACAGGACACAATTTGTGTTCAGAACAAAAATAAGACACAAAAAGAAAAACTTGCAAAACTGCAACAAAAACATACTCAAAATAGAAAATTCTATTCAGCATTTTTGCAAAACACCTGCAAAGATTGACCTCAGACTTAACAATGTCTTAACGCTACCTTTTTTCCCTATGTTTGCCACAAGTTGACAAACATAACCTTCACATACTCTAAACTTACCCATATCCGAACGAAGGACATGAGAGCAAAACAAACAAAGACAAAAAAAAATGAATTGAAGAAAAAAGAAACATAAACACACTTTAAATACCTGAGCAACCAAAATAACGTATCTAGACTGTAACAATTGTCTTGGTCAAGAACCGCTATTTCACAAAAAACGCATCAGGTAAGTCCGTGCACCGGCTGAAAGCAATGGATGCTTTTAATACACCCAGTTTATTATGGAAATGACACTTTCCAAAACATGCACCAAGTCAGAACACGTTATACATACCATCAATACACGTCTTAGATACAACATTTTAAGAATAATCCCTGCTGGCCCTCGAGGATAAAACATGTCTTGAGATATGTCCTGACTTCTTGTTCGACATTATTCTTTTGGCTTGAAAAGATTAGTCTTTGAAAGACTTTCCATATGATTAGAAGTAAAATTACACTGTCTTTGCTGATCTCAATACCCCTTCAGATTCTGCAGAGAAAAATAAATTCTCCCAGACTCCCTATAATCTCTCAGAGTCCATCTTGAGAAACGTGAGATCAAATGATTAAACCAATCATATTCATATAGTTAAACGATCTATGCCCTGTCAAGCATACTGAAATGTCACAACATGTTTCGGACGTTTCCACCCTACAACTGCATTACTACATCTCTAGTCCATGAACATGTCTAATACTTCTCTTGCTATGGACAACAATGCTTCAGTTAAAGATGAACCTTGAAGCACAGGATGAAGAATCCTAAGGGACTTCATCTTCCCATAGTGTAGGGTAACCACTATTATATACTCTTGATTGGACATACCAGCTGAGTATGACTTCATACTGTAAAATCACTCATGACTTTTACAGATCCAGAACCAACAGCTCATTGAGAGAGTTATCAAGTACCCTGAGCTGTCCACATGAGCAAGGACACACTTGACTTGGAATATGTGAAAAGTTCCATTGCAAAACACCATCTTGGAGTTGCTTAAAAGCTTCCTCCAAGAACAATACTCAACTCATTACCTAAAGGCTTTTTAGTGAGAACAAGGTGACCGTCCCATAAACCGGGTGGTTTCACCTACCAACACAACCCTTATAATTTTACATATTGGTTGCCCTATTAAACATAGGTTACAAAGCTTCTATTTATAACCTATTCCCAGTTGGACTTGGGCTTCTAATTACAGTTTCATTAGCTATTACAAATCTCCAAAAGATTCTCCTACAAAATAGGTCTTCAATCAAATCTTCCTAATAAATCTGCAAAGTTAGAAAGTCTTCAATCAAACATATTCTGATTTGATTCTTCCAGATTCTTCTTTGCGCCACATATGATTGCATAATATTGGTTAGTAATATTCTGGAGCTGTCAATTACTTGAGTCTGAAGTAACTAAAAGATAAACCCTGGCGCTATATCGAATGGAACATGTTTCGACATCTTCTTTGACACGTTGTTTCCAGATGTTGAAACACTTCAACACAACATGTTCTTCTGTCAAGTAGATCTTCAACCTGTTTTCTCTTACAAATATAATGCATACTCAACTAATTACTGCTATATTAGTTTTACCAAACATAATTCTAATTTAAATTATAGAGAAATAACAATAAGGAAGAAGAGAAAAAGCCCATTCTAAAACTCAAGTAAAACCATCAACATCATCATCATCATCTCCTATAATGATTTTCGCAGTCTTTCCTTCTTCAATCTCAGGTGAGTCTCATAGTTAGAGACTGATAAGTGCCAAAATGTAGTTATTTTGTGTATGTAAATAGGGCACTTATCGATACTTTTTGTTAATACCGTTTGAATAATTCCTCGTTTTTGTGTAAATTCGTATACTTTGAGTTTTATTATGTTTTCGTGTAAATATGTACCGTTTGATAGTTTTGTTGCATTTTGTAGGTTTTTCTGCGTTGCCGGAGCCTCGAGGAATAAAGTGTCAAAGACACGGCTGCGGATGCGTTTTGAAGAAATAAAGCTGTTGTTCTGGTATAGCTCGCGTCACGCCGGATTAGGGCGCGTCGCGCGCTTTAGGAGCAACCGCTGATGTGAATAGTACGGTTGAGCTTTCGTCGGTGTTGCAGAAATGGACACTGATGTGGCGTCTTGAATGATGCCTGGTGATTTTGATGCGTATTGTGAGTGTTGAGCGATAGATCTTCAGATTTAAGTATTCGAAGGGTTAAGTAAAAATAGGATTCCATACTGAATTCTCTTAAGCTACAATAGATTGTTTATTTGCTTTTATTTACTTTTCTCGCATTTTACCTTCCGCACCCAATCATAAAACTTAGAACGCGAGATAGTCGAACGACAATTTTTCTCTACCAATCTCTGTGGACTACGATACGATATAACCTATATCACCCGGTAATAAATAATACCTATTACTTTTTGCTTGCCGCATTACCGTTTCAACAGAGACTTGGAGATATCGGGTTTGAAATTGGGAACGAGGGTTTTGAGTAAAATATGCTAAATCTTCATTTTGATGCTTGATGATGTTTATAAATGAGTAATAGCATGTTTGTAACTTCCTTTATGACCTGTATGCGAAGTATTAAATAAATATTAAATTAATTAGTTAAAAAAAATTGATTTTAATTTAATTATTAATTAGTAGAAAATAAATTAGTTACTTAAATTGATTTAGTGGGGTGTCATGACCACTACTTAAATTTATGTAGTGGAATGACATATTATATTAATTTAACAATTAAATAATTATTAGATTATTTAGTTAAATAAAATAATAAATAAATAAAAGAGTTGTTACGTTTTAAAAAAAAATGTGAAAAGCTTTTACATATAAGAGAGTATAATTTTTTTTAAAAAAAGTATTAAGTTTTAAAAAACGTGGGTAGTTAAATTTTTAAAGATGTGATTATGCTTGTTTCAATAAATTATTAAAACAATAATATTAAAATTAATTAAAATAAAATTGATAATAAAAAAATAATAATAAATTGTTAAAGAAATAATGTGGGTAGTTAAGTTTTAAAGAGGTGGTTATGCTTGTTTTAATAAATAATTAAAACAAATAATAATAAAACTAATAAAAAGAAAAAAATAACAAAAAAAAATAAAAAGGAAAAATTTCTAATAAGATAAATGATAATAAATTAATAAATAAATATAATAAAATAAATAATAATAAATTAATAAATAAATAACGTGGGTAGTTAATTTTTAAAAGATGTGGTTATACTTGTAATAATAAAATTAGAAAATAATAATTATAAAACTATTAAAAATTAAAAATACTAATAAAAAATAAAAAAATGCTAATAAGATATATAATAATAAATTACTAAAGAAATAAATGTAAATTAGAATTATGAAATTATAAAATTAACATAAATTTTGAATCCAAAATTCTGAAGAGACTTAACTACTTTAATTAATAAGAATAAATAAAAATAAATAATTTAATAGAAAGAGATTTCTGGCAAAAAAAAATTTATAAAGGAAGTTGTAGGATTATAATTTGATAAAATATTTTAAAAAATATTGGAAATAAAATATAGGTCCGAGACGAAGACTTTGGTGTCTTACCCTTGTTCTGGGCATAATTTGTCACCTTAAGTCAACAAATTATGATTCAATCAATACTTTATGTAATAATCTCCAAGTCCATGTAGTGTAACATGAGGCAAGAAGATACACTAGAAATTCTTTTATTAAAAATATTATATTTTCAGCCTATTAAAATCAGCATTAAGTAGTAATGTAAGAGACTAATGTAACTCGAGCATTCATCTTTTGTAATGAAAATAGTTTATATATTATATAAATATGTTTATTGACAATTTGATCTTTAACAGAATGCAATAAATATATTTTTTTTATTCAAGAAAAAAAAGTCGAGTATTTAAAGATGTAATATTAAACTTAATGTTGGCAATAATCGAAGCCATGTCCTTGTTTATCATCAAGAATGAAAACATTGTAGATGAATGTGATTGGGGGATAGTCACCGTAGAATGCAGTGATTGACTCTGGGATCCAACCATCAGATCCAACCCTAGCTACATACAATTTGCAAATTTGGCCCATACAATTTCCTAATAACTCAAATGTAAGCACCTTGCACCGCTCGAATGTATGAAAATCAGGGGTATCCACATTTAACATTGTGAGCTGCAATTATATAAAAATATGTAAACTATCAAATAAATCCATTCCGTGATTCCATTCAAAAGAAAAAAAAGTAAAATAAGACACTATTTTTATATTAAATATAAGTTCTTTTTGGAAATTTGCCTGGCTGACCATTTATAGTTCGAATTGATCCACTATCAACATCTCTATGTTTTTGAAAAAATATAATATTTTTTAAAAAACTTTATTTTTTATCTAATTTAAAAAATATTTATAAATATTTATTCAAATATGTAAATTTCATAATTAGATACATTTAGGGTGTGATTGGAGGTGAAGAAATAATAAAAAGAGAGAAATAGCAAACAAAAATGTAAGAAACAAAAGAAAAAGATTTGAATTATTGTAAGGTGCACGACAAAATAAAAAGAAAGAGATAGGAAAGAAATGTTATGCATTTTTAAAAGTATAAAAATATCTCTAAAAACATTTAATTAATATTGAATAGGGGCATAAATATAAAATTATTTAAAAAATAACACTTTTTAGATCTTTCTTCTTTCTTTGGAAGAACATAAAAAATGGTTATTCTCACTCTTCTTCTTTTTCTTATCTTTCTCTATCTCTATTCTTAATCAATCAAGAGAAATTCTCTCTCTTTTTCCTACTTCTTTTTCACCTCAATCTCTTTCTTATTTCTCTTTTAAACCAATTACATTTTTTACAAGATCTTTTTAAATGTTAAAGTTTGTAAATTATAAATTTGGTTCGATTGAAAGAATATAACTCGGGTTTAATTAATATTTAGGGTTAATATAAAAAATAAATTACACTAACATACAACTATATCTTATGAAATATATGATTGTGATAATATAATATATTAAAATGTCATATAAAAATACAATGAGAGGAGAATTGTCTTGTCACCCTTTCCCCTTCACTTGACAATCGACCTTTATTTCACTTTTACCATAATACCCTCGCATAACTTTTACTAGTTGAATTGTCATTTTTTCCGGAAGGTTTTAAAAAACTTTGGACTTTTATTGCATTTTTGAAGTTTGTATCCGATATTTACAAATAAGTATATCTTTCTATTAAGTTTATGCATTTATATTAACAACTTTAAATTTATATTGGATTTTTCCCGAAAAGTATACTTTTTATTGGTATTTTCGAAATGTCAGGTAAAAACCAATTTTTTCCATGTATGTTTATCAATATTTTTGAAAAAGTATGGTATCCTACATGTGTTTTGAAATTGACGATAAAAAAGCATACATGCATTCCAACAATTTCAAAAATACCTGTAAAATACATACATGATACGACATATTTTGTAAACGCCTGTAAATACATGGACATTTCCATTTTTTTAAAGACCTATAGTTCAGTTTTTTGATTTTGTTGTATTATTTTTTTTGTTTTATTTTGTTTTTGATTTTTTAAGAAAATTGTTAAATTTGACATGTATCGAATTTATAAAAATTTCGATAAAATTGCATACCGAAACTTTAAAATGGCATACCATATTTTTTGATTGTGAGAGGGGTATTTCCGACAAGTTATTAATAAAAAAAATTGAAAAGAAAATTTTTAGTAGTACAAAAATTATAGCTGCAAGAAAAAATTAAAAAATGTCACATGATATTTCCGTATAGACTAAATATTGAAAAACAAAGTAGGATATGTTGGCCCAGTAGTCCATAATAGATATATCAGGCTAAATATTGAAAAAATAAAATAATGTGCAATCTAATAATTAATCTAAATAATGAAAATAAAATTAAAAGATAAATAAATTAGATGTCTTGAAAATAAAAAAGAACCTCATTGCCAGCATCATCTCCAAATAAAATAGCAATTGTATCTTTTGAATTTGCTGGAGAATCGCAACTTGTCT
The DNA here is from genome assembly GCF_029867415.1 of Vicia villosa. Classification (NCBI taxonomy): domain Eukaryota; kingdom Viridiplantae; phylum Streptophyta; class Magnoliopsida; order Fabales; family Fabaceae; genus Vicia; species Vicia villosa. The sequence goes on from NC_081181.1 coordinate 226,280,600, forward strand.
TTATTGAGATCATGTAAGTGCAGGGTATCACCTGTTCAGTCCTATTAATCTAAAACATAGATAAATTTAGAATTAAGATATAATACATATAGTTAAGAAAAGTTGTTGAATATATTTTTCTAAGTAATTGTTAATAATAACTGGTTAAGAATAGAAGATTTATTTACTTGTTGTTGAGTAAGGTTAAGCGCAGAAGATTGATTCATATGTGGTTGAAGTCGAGTGATAATTGTTGGTGTTGCATGTGAGAAGACAATAAAGATGGAGACTGTGATGATTAAGGTAAGAGATTTCATGGTTTTATTACTAGTTACCTTCTTTTTTTTGGTGCTTTTAAAGGGAAGAAAAAGGAGAAATTTCTTAATTGTGTAGATACTCTAAATTTATATTAATTATAACATTATAAAGGGTTAATATTTAACTACACTATATATTGTTTAAGAAAAATACACCATTATAAAATGTTAACAATACACTATTTTAAAATTGTATTATAATATAATAAAATTTGACATATCATATTAGATTATGTGGGTTATATCTTCTGAAAACCTAATGGCTTCATTTAATAAAAAATCTATATCGTCTTCATGGAGGAACCAACGGTTGTGAGAGAAATGAAATTCACTAGCTCATTCTCTTTATTAAAAGATAACCTCTTAATTGTTGATTATGTCCAATTATTACTAGTGTCTTATCAGTGCGTTCGCACGGGTACCCGTCGTTTTCGCGCATTGTGATTGAGAAAAATAAAAGATATTAGTAAAAGATTAAGTTTTGGGTAAAATTGAAAAAGTTATAAAAATAGTAATATTTTATTTAACAAATTATAATGAAGGAAAAGTTTTAAAATCGCAAATACACAAATTATAATGAAGAAATATTCAATCAAATTATATAATTCAATTAGTGATAACTATTAGCCCAATCTCAAACTATCAGCTAAGGAGAATCGATTATTTTTTTGCTAGCTAAGGAGAAAATTAATTATTTTGGCTCAATTATAACTACAAACTATCAGCCCAATCTCAAACTATCAGCTCTGTCTTGTAGGCCAATGAGAAACCACTACAAACTCCATTTATAATAATGATTCATTCAAAATGCATAATTAATAGAAAAATACTTTGACCAGTTACTTCATGCTCCCGTTAATATTCATTATTTTGATAAGTAACTTCGTATTCCCGTTAATATTTCAAATTTCTTCCCGTTAATTTTCAAAATTTTGATCAGTAACTTCATGTTCTTGTTGATATTCATTATTTTGATCAGTAACTCCTTGTTCCCGTTAATATTCATTATTTTGATCAATAAGTTCGTGTTCCCGTTAATATTCCAAATTCGTTTTCGTTAATATTCAAAAAAATTATCAGTAACTTAATGTTCCTGTTAATATTCAATATTTTGTCAATAACTCCGTGTTCCCGTCAACATTTATTATTTTGATTAGTAACTTTGTGTTCCCGTTAATATTCAAAATTTGTTCCTGTTAATTTTTAAAATTTGGATAGTAACTTAATGTTTTCGATAATATTCAAAATTTTGATCATTAACTTTGTGCTCCCGTTAATATTTAATATTTTAATTAATAACTCCGTGTTCCCGTTAATATTCAATATTTTGATCAGTAACTCCATGTTCCCACTAATATTCAATATTTTGATCAATAAACTTCATTTCCCATTAATATTCAATATTTTGACCAGTAACTTCATGTTCCCCTTAATATTTAATATTTTGATCAGTAACTTCGTGTTCTCGTTGATATTCAATATTTTGTTCAGTAACTTCATGTTCCCGTTAAAATTCAACATTTTATTCAATAACTTCAAGTTCCCATTAATATTCATTATTTTGATCACTAACTTCGTGTTTCTGTTAATGTTTCAAATTTGTTCCTGTTAATATTCAATAGTTTGATTAATAACACCATGTTTCCGTTATTATTCAATATTTTTAGCAGTAACTCCATGTTCCCGTTAATATTATATACTTTGCTCTGTAATTTAATACTCACGTTAATATTTAATATTTTGATTACTAACTTCATGTTCTCGTTAATATTCAATATTTTGATTAATAACTTCATGTTCCCGTTAATATTCAATATAGTTTGATCAATAACTTTGTTTTCCCGTTAATATTCAATAGTTTGATCAATAACTTCGTGTTCTCGTTAATATTCAATATTTTGATCAGTAACTTTATGCTCTCGTTAACATGCCATTTTTATCAGTAACTTCATGTTTCCGTTAATATTCAATACATTTAATATTTTGATCAGTAATTTAATATTATCTTTAATATTCAATATTTTGATTAATAACTACATGTTACCGTTAATATTCAATTATTTTATCAGTAACTTCATGTTTCTATTAATATTCAATATTTTGATGATATTTTTGAAACAAAAATAAATTAATTTTAACACTGTTTAAAAATATTTGATGATAATTAAATTTTTGTTATAATAACAAAAATCTTAAATTGACAAATTATAATGAAGAAATATTCTATCAAATTATATAATACAATTAATAATAAATATTTAATATAATTGATTAAACTCAATTTACAAATCAAATATATTATTCTATATATAAAATATTTGAATCAATAGTTAATTATTCCTATATATAAATATTTTTGTTTTGGAATTATTTATAAAACTATTTAGGCTTAATTGCAACTTTAATCCTCCTATTTTGTCTTTTTCTTGATTTTGATCCTCTATTTTAAAAATCACTATTTTAGTCCTTTTTTAAGTTTTCTGTGCAATTTTCGTCCCTTTATTTTGTTTTTTTCTGCAAAATTAGTCCCTATTCCTGTCTCTTTTTCATTAGAAAACTCAAAAAGGGGACCAAAATCGTGGTTTTAAAAATGGGGGACTAAAATCGAGAAAAAGACAAAATAGGGGGACCAAAGTTGCAATTAAGCCAACTATTTAAATCAATTGTAAACTTATTCTCGTTATTACATTTAATTAAATGTGTTAATATCAGTACCATATGTGCGTACCATATAATTACCCATGTGTATCCGCAATATATTATTTTGTATTTGGATAGAATTGACCCATTAAAGTTTTAATGGTAATATTTCAATTATATTATATTATATATAGATATATATATATATATATATATATATATATATATATATATATATATATATATATATATATATATTGATTATTGATGAACTTGTTCAATTAAATTTTAAATTTTATAAATGACAAACAAATTGTATGATTAATAAAAAATATCATACAATTTTGATATTATTTACTCATATATTACTTATGTTTCATTCTATTACTACTTATTCATACATTACTTATGTTTCATTCTATTACTATTTATTCATACAATACTTATGTTTCATTCGATTACTTATGCTTATTAACACCCATAGTTATTTTTAAATATTTTTTTTTAAAAAAAGTCAATAGATCTAATATATTTATTTTATTTAATAATCTCTAAAAAATTTCATATATATATATATATATATATATATATATATATATATAACTTTCATATTTTATATTTTAAATAATTTAGTAGTATTAGTAAGAAATCTTATTAAAGTGAAAATAGAAAATAGTAGTTAGTTTTTCTATACAGAGAATGACGATGGCACATGTTGTATTTTAAATATTTTGAAAATATACTTTATTTGTATAATAATATCTATGAATTTTTTATCAAAAAACTCCATACAATATATAAAAGCAATAATATGCCTAAAACATTTTATTAAAATATGTATCTAATAATATTTATCCTTTTGTTAAATGAGAGGTTAGAAATCTTCTAACCATATGAAATTTGGTTTCAAAATTATGATGATAAATTCATTATTTTGGAAAGTTTCTATTAAATAATTTTGAAGGAAATCAAGTGAGATAAATTATATTTATTAATTTTTAATGATAATATGATTCACTCAATTTTTGGTGATACAACATCAATATAATTGGAGTACTAAATATATTTGTAACGTATTTATTTTATACCAATTAAGATATTGGTAAGTAATTGATATAATTTTAATGTATTGATTCTATATCAATTAAATTATTCCCAACGTACTGATTTTAAGGTATGAGTCGTTAAAAAAGCTTTTATATCTTACAAAATTAGATACTTGGTAAATCATACAAAAGTACAATATTTACTCAAAATTATATTATTTTTAGGTAAATCATACAATATTGTAAAAACAATATAATTTTGTAAGATATAAAAGTACAATATTTTCTCAAATCTAATAATTTAAATATACATATGGTAAGTACTAAAAGAATAAGAAATCAAAAGTTGCAATCACATGCATTAAATCATAAATTAAAAGTTGCAATCAATCGATCAATGATTACTAAAGATAATTATGATATTTAACTTTTTTATAAGTAAATGATTTATGTCTTTTCATTCTAAACTCTTTATTTACCTAAAAAAATATATTGTTTTTTTCTTTATTCTTTGATTCTATTTTCTTATACATTTCAAAATTATGTATTTGTTTTGAATTTGTAATATTTTATTATATTCTATATTTATTTATTTTTGTTCGACCTTAGAATAAATAAATATCAATAATATTTTATAAAACTAACTTTATAAATTTTATATATATATATATATATATATATATATATATATATATATATATATTGATAAACTTAATTTTTTTAATTTGACCTAACTAAAATATTCTTTAGTTATATGAATTAATATACAATATTATGTTATTTATATATTATAATATCTATAATTTTTATAGCTACTAAGATTTAATATAAATATCACTCAAAGATAAAATCAATTAATCAATGAAATTTATTTATTAAAATTTACAATAATATATCAATTATTTCCATATCAAGAAAATAGGTGTGCTGCTTCATTATTTCAACAAACCATTCTTTAAAATCACGTTCAAATCGACCATAATGCTTGGATTATTATGGATAAGAAGTTAAAAATTGTAATCACATTAAATCAAAAAATTAAAAATAATAAATCAAAAGTTGCAATCAGATTAAATCAAAAATTAAAGTTGCAATCAAGTAAAATGATTATGATATTTAATTTTTTTTATAGGTAAATGATTTATGTCTTTTCATTTCAAAACTCTTTATTTACCTAAACAAATATAATGTTTTTTTCTTTACTCTTTGATTCTATTTTCTTATAAATTTCAAAATTATGTATACATTTTTAATTTGTAATATTTTATCTTTATTTTTTGTTTTGTTCGACCTTATAATAAATAAATATCAATAATATTTTATAAAACTAACTTTGTATATATTGATAACCTTAATTTCTTAATTTGACCTAACTAAAATATTCTTTAGTTCTATGAATTAATATAAAATATTCTCTTATTTACCTATTATAATATCTACAATTTCTATAATTACTAAGATTTAATATAAATATCACTCAAACATAAAATCAATCAATTAAGATTTATTTATTAATATTTGCACTTAAAATATAAAAAATTAAAGTTCATTCTATGAATTAATATAAAATATCATGTTATTTACATAGTATACATAGTATAATATCTACATTTTTGACAAAACTTGCGCAAGCATAACCCAGTAATTTCAAGCAGATTCTCCATTGTATATTGATACCAGCCAACTTGATTTCTACTTCTACAGCTCAAACTTTCGGGACAGTCAAAGAAGAATATTTATTTCAAACGAATCGTATAGACGATGTTTTCCTGCACCAAAAAAAATCCAAAACACATATTAGGACAATATTTAAATTGGTACTTCAGAATGATACATTACAAATTCAACCTGCAAATAACATGAAACGCCAATTAGTACTTCAGAATGATCCACTACAAATTCAACCTGCAAATAACATGAAAGATATTTTCTATCAAGAAAAGAAAGAAAAAAATGTTAAATTTCGGTTTGTCCATGAATAGTCGTGGGAATGGCTGTAATTGCAAAAATAGTATAAACCAAAATTTTCCACATGAATAGTCGTGGGAATGGCTGTAATTGCAAAAATAGTATAAACCAAAATTTTCCACGATTAGGTTTGATGAACATGATAGATACTGTGAAAGTATGATGGTTATATATAGTAATGATAAAAGTGTTTTGAAACGTGGAAGGTGGAGGGCTTGGAAGGTAGAAGGGGCTTGGAAGGCAGAAGCATTATATGAGGTCATTAGTGCTGTAAGCAGTTGTGAATGTGAATGGCCAGAGAAAGTAAATAATTTGTAATTGCGAGATCATGAGAGGTTGGAGGTTTAAAGTTCAATCCTACACTGAGAAAGGAATGATGTGGAATTTTGTGAGAAGAGAGGCTGATGTGGCATAGCTAAGAGATGAGAAAATGGTAGACTTTTCTTATATGATAGATTATTATTATTATTATTATTATTATTATTATTATTATTATTATTATTATTATTATTATTATTATTATTATTATTATTATTTGTTGTTGTTGTTGTTGTAGTAGTATTATGCAAACAAAACAAGTATCACCATAAACTCACGTATATAAAGTTAAAGATTCTAAATTCGAATAGAGACTACAAAAAGTAATAAGTCTAATATTATTAGTATTGTAATTAAACTAAACCTTATCGTTAATTCAATATACTCGTTTTTTTATGAAATTTTAGTTATATATATTCACGAAGTGAAGGTGAGGGACCTCAAAAGATATACGATAATAAAGTTAGATGAGTGTAAATTGTTCGTACATGTTCAATACTTGAAAGTAACATTTCATTCTATTTCTCATAATATATAAATGTAAATAAGTTGTTAATACTTTAAATCAATAATTTTTAATATAAAAATATAAATTTATTCTCGCTCAAAATACTCAAATTGAATAAATTAGAGTGTGCATCTAGGAAATGCACATATTTAATTAGGTTCATTGTCATATTTTTATTTTTAATAGATAAATGATAATTAGAATAAATTTTTTTAATCAAAAAATCAAAATACATGAGAAAAATCATGTGTTTGTAGAAGGTAAAGGTGACCCGTAACCAAATTTTGTCACCATTTTATAGAGAGTGTACGCATGCAACATACATCTAAAATAATATCATATACAATATTAATTGGTAATGATTCAACATAAGAACCTAAAGACATCATACATAAACATGTCCAAAATATTAATATACATTATAAGACATAAGATATACATGAGAGTCTAAACTAAATGCTAATATATATACATATATTGGTTCACTCAGCTCTACAAGATTGTTATACAATACTCTAACTAAAATCATCCAAATTCATCCTACGTGTATGGAAACATTTGAACTTGGATCTAAATAACCCAATAAACCATTACTCAAGAATACAATTACAAGAATCCTTCCCCAGTTGATCCCACGTTTAGGACTACGGACACAAGTCACAGATCTCTGTTAGGAAGGTCCTTCCCCGGATGGCCACTTACATGGGCAGTTACGAGTCTCAATTATTCATATTTGTGAATTAACCTTCCTTTGATGGTCACTTACATGGGGCAGTTACGGGTCTCAGAATTCCCACACAATACTAAATACTTTCCCCGAGTAGCAACTTACATAGGGAAATTTATAGATCTAAACTACTCATATATGTGAATTAACTTTCCCCGACTGGCCACTTACATATGGCAGTTTACGGACGGTAATCTGCCTCCATAATTCGTCTATCTCAATCACTACTTTATGTAAGAGTCAAACTCAGGACAAGCACGAAAATGAGTTATTATCGAATACAAGATTACTCTCATCAACCACTACATGATTATACTCGTCAATCACTATGTAATTATCATCATATCTTTCAATACAAAGTCAATTACACTCGAATCTAAACTATCATTCCCCATACATGTCATTCGGGCACTCTCGTAGATGGAAGGATTCATCTCAAATGACTACTCGCTTATGGGTACACACCGAGGTACCTTTTCCAATAGAGCATCACAACCTAAGTTATTCATTATAACCTAATTTCATCTCTACATACAATCTTGACCTAACTAAGATCCTAGGTTTAAACTACTTCATTATCTTAGAATTTAATCAATTATTACTCATTTAATGCGCACACACACACACACACACACACACACACACACACACACACACACACACACACACACACACACACACACACACACACACACACACACACACACACACACATATATATATATATATATATCATAGTGTAAGTTATAGGGCATCCATGGTATCTTATAAGCTTCACCGTCTTATAGTTCTATGTGTTAGCTTTTTCAACGCAATTGATCGCATCTCAAACAAAGTTATAGAACTCAAGTTATGTTATTTTCAATTCTTCCTTAAAATTTAATAACACTGGTGTTCAAATACCAAATATGGTACTCGATTATTACCCCATCCATAAGTTTAAAAACTCATTTTTCTTACTGGTATTCGAATACTACATATGGTATTCGAATATCACATGAACCAGAAGCAGAAAAAACATGTTTTTCCTGCATCTAAACCATTTTACATCGCAACTAACACATATAATCAACCTCTAGACATGATTTTAGAACATTATAACAACAACTACATACCAATTTGTTCATGTATCACACATTCATGAAAAAAAACCCTCAATCTCACTACATCCCTCATTATTCTCAAACAAAAACACATAAAATACAATTATAACATACTAACACATTCAACACATATAAACATCTTGATTTAGCACCACCAAAATGTTATATATAAAGAATAATTCTTCAATTATCAATTTCACAACAAAGAAAGAAAACTCTAAAACCCTAAAACCCAAATTTATGCAATTTCCCCCAAAGCTATAACTAACTAAGAACCCGGCTTATGAGAGGAACATGATGATTAATTGAGATGAGATGAGATGAGATTTTTATTTCTAATTCTTGCTCCAAGACTTCCTCAAGTTCTCTCTCACTCTCCTGTTGTAACAAATGATACCAATTAACGATGTAAATCTGTGAGAAAGAGAGAGTTTCTGGATCAACCAAGAAACACTTCAGTTTTACGAAAGAGAGAAGAGAGAAGAAAAAATAGAGTTGGTTATAACCATTTTTCTATTCACCTTTCTAATTAGGGCTAAAAGGTTACAATTGAATAAAAACAACCAATGCTCTCTCTAACAAGTGAGAGAATCAGTCTATTTATTGACTACTAGCCCATGTATGATGATACCATAAATACATGACATACATATCTATAATATCTTACACTATAAGGTAACATAGAATACTACATACTAGAACAGACTTCGACTACAACATGCACTTCAACTACTGCATGCTTGAGCAGACTTCAACTACAACATGAACTTCCTAGTTTAACCATGAAGCTATCCCTGTTTAGACTAGAGTTCGATCCAAAATACCACCAATCTCCACCTTGGAAAAAAACTCTACAATATCAAGGGAACAATATATATTTCATCAATATGCAACTTTATCAATTTTATACAGTGGAAATATTTGTTGCTTGGCAATGACTCCGTGATCATATATGCAGCATTGTGATCAGTCAAAACCTTCATCACTTTGACTTCTCTACTTTTGATTTTCTTCCTGACGAAATGCAACATAACATCAATATGCTTGGTTCTCTCATGATTGGCTGAATTCTTGAATAAATGTATGGGAATTTTTACTACCACATTTAACACTAATAGCTTGACCTTGAAGTTTCAGTTCCTTAGCAAACCCTTCAAACCACAATGCTTCTTTAGCAACTTCAGTCAATGTAATATATTCAACTTCAGTTGTTGATAAGGCTACAATCTTTTGAAGTGTTTCTTTCCAATTGATTGTTGTACCAAACATAGTAAAAACATATCCTGAAAGGAAGTGGTCTTTACCACAAAACTTGTTTCCCAACTGCTATTCCAAAATTGATGACAAGGAAGTGGTCTTTATCACAAAACTTGTTTCCCAACTGCTATTCCAAAATTGATGACAAGGAAGTGGTCTTTACCATAAAACTTGTTTCCCAACTGCTATTCCAAAATTGATGACAAGGAAGTGGTCTTTACCACAAACTTGTTTCCCAACTACGACTTATTACGTTAGTCCCTGAGCAGTAATAGGTTATGTCTTATCACGTTAGTCCCCTGGCGGTGATATGATGCGACGTCTCTTTGGTACGTTAGTCCCCTGGCAGTAACCAAGATCTATTTCTATCATGTTAGTCCCCTAGCAATGATACACAACTACGACTTATTACGTTAGTCCCCGAGCAGTAATAAGTTATGTCTTACCACGTTAGTCCCTTGGCAGTGATCTCCTTCAAGTCTTCTCGCTGATTAATATCACGTTAGTCCCTTGGCAGTGATCTCCTTCAAATCATCTCGCTGATTAGTATCACGTTAGTCCCCTGGCAGTGATATAAAGCTACGTCTCTTTGCAAATAGGGATTTATTTTCCCTGATCACAAGGTTTCTCAAACAGTTCTTCAATTGGGTTTATCACGTTAGTCCCTCGGCAGTGATCTTCTTCAAAACTTCACCAACAAACAAGGTTTTTTTTTCTTTTCCAAACTTACTAACATACTTCAACTAACATAACTAAAAATCATGCATCATTCGATTAACATACCTCATTCATACATAACACATATACATACATCACTCTCATTTATTTTGAGAAGCTCACTGTATCACACATTGCATGCATCATAACATTGCATAAAACTCAGGTTGCCTTTTTAGGCTATGCTATAATCAAAGCATCTGGTTCCTTTCGAAAGCATCTGCTTCACATCCAAAAAAAGAAAGGTATTTACCTTGGATGGCATCTTTAAGCCCATCTCCCACAGGACATCCTTCCCAACAAGTGCAAATTCTAGGGCATTTCAGTGTTCAATCATCTTCTACCTTTAGACCACGATAGGCAGACGTGTCTATCTGACTCTTCAGGTTTAAGAAGATTGAACAGGGGCAGCTGTCATACCCCAAAATTTGCCCATCTTATTCCATTCACAATGATTCAAAGCTCAAGAGTTTCATCAAGGCATTCTCCTAAGCAAGGATCTCCTAAAACTAGGGTTTGGTATCTCCCTGAGGAAATTAACAAAACAAGGTCTCCAATGAAGTTTCCAATGGTTCATTATGTTTAAAGGCACCTCCATGTCAAAGATCAAGGTTCAATTCCAAGGATTGCTCACTCAATGGCTCAGATGATCCACAGTCGACTATTGTGACCTAAAAGTCAACCATGGTCAAAGTACAGTCAAAACTCCTGACTTTTGGTAAACATCAAGTATTTAAGGTTATATCCACCATTTGATCAAAGGTTGATCATGATCCACTAATAAAAACTCAGAAATGAACAAATTCAAAAGGTTCAAATTAGGGTTTTTTATAGGAGAAAGTCAACTCAACTTTGACCTGTCATAACTTTCACATGGAGAATCAGAAATTTCCCACTCAAAGCCTATTTTGAAGGAAATTGAATCCTCTACAACTTTGGCTCTCACAAGCCAGGGCCAGAAATGCATCATTTGAAAGATATGGTCAAAGAGATTATAGGTCCTCCTAAAAGTCAGCAAAGAACACCTTTTGGGTCAAAGCTCATAACTTGAGCATGGAAGCCTCAATTAAGATGAAACAAAAGGGATCATTTAAAGGACACTCTAAGCTTTCTAAAAAGACCTAGAAAGCATTCATATGATCAAAATTGAGGGAGATATGATGTGCACAAGTTGGTTGAATTCTAAGAAATGCATGACTTCCTAATGGATAATTTTCACAATTTTGGATTGGTGGGCCTAACATTTGGACCTCAAACATGTATATGGGCTAAATAAAAACCTTTAAATCATTTATTTTATTTTTATGACATTTATTTATATTTATTTGAATTCTATTCATTTAAATATTAAATAAATCAAGTAAAATATGAAATAAATTGATTTAAATCATAAAATGCATTTTTGAATCATGGCAAGCAATCCAAATATCAGATATTGAATGGAAAATTCGTGGAACCATGATTGGGATGGTTGGAGTAAGATTTGAGCAAAAATAGCAAGATTAGAATTTGATTTTCAATAAATTATTTATCATTGATTCTTTTCCTTTTTGGTTAACCTAAACAAGTTGCTATATAAACATAATTATCACAAGCACAAGGGAGTTTTTAGGGGACGAAAATAAGGAGAGAGATTAGGGTTCCATGGATACAAAATCGTAAAAGAAACTAGGGCAACTTGAAAGAACAATTCTAGGGGTTCTCAAATCAAACAAGGGCCTGCTTCATCCTCATGAGCCATCCAGGGATCGTTCTGAGTCTTTAGGCAAAGGGGAGCGTGCCCAGAAATCCTCAACTCGAAGGCACCGGTTTTGGTAAAGACTTTGGTTTCGTTTCTTTCCATCCACGCGTTTCTAATAATTTTTGGTTGTTTGTATGATCTCAGGGGGGCCATTAGAACAGGATCCAAGCATTAGATGAAAGGTCTAACGTAAAAACAGTAAGATGCCATGGCTAGGGTTCTTGAACTGAGAAGCTTCATGTTACGTGTTCCAGACATTTTCAGGGCTTAAAAATCACACCATCGAATTCGCAATACTCCAATTAGGTGATATGGGCTTTCGTTTCGTTCCAATTCGTGTGTTTTAAGGTGTTAGCATTGGAAGCATGCCGGAGAAGATAATCGGCGCTACTGTTCCGGTGCTTGGAATTCTTCAGGCCAGTCAAACGAGCTTGCGTGGCACAATCATGCATCATGAATGGGCAGTCAACAAATCCTCGTTCTCTCACCTTTATTCATTGGCTGCACACGAAGCCCCGGGCCCCACTTTGACTGTTTGGTTTGATTTTTCTATTTTTCTCCTTATTACGTATTTGTTGTTTCCAAGTTAATTGATTGGAAAATGAAGCGCGCAGCTGTTTACGGTGATTTCCGGTAAACAACCGCTAGTCTTCCAAACTACAATAAATATGATTTGGTTACTCGCAAGATCGACTAGATTGATCCTAGGACATAGTCAAAAAGGTTGTTATTCATGATAGTTCGAATTATGTCTATATTTGGCTTGTTCTCGGAATAAGAAATGCTTAATCAAAGAAATAAATATTAACAATCACCTTATTACACATGTAAATGCAACATCAGCGAAGGGTGAGATAAGAATAAAATATAAGACAAAAACTATAAAGTGTAAGAATCTTAAAGTACAGAAACTTAAATGCTTCGCAACTAAGTAGAATGAAAATAAAGAGTGCAAAAATGTAAACGACAGAAAGTAAACGAAATGCAGTAATATCTGAAGATACTTGAGTAAAGAAGAATACAAATGTATTTAAATTGATGGTGGTGTCATACGTACATTTCTCAGCGAAACTCGTTCTCTTAACACTTGATACTTGAGCAATATGTGAGTGATTTGTACAAAATGAACACACGGAATCCTAACATTAAGACCCTTATTTATACTAGTTTCGACCCTAACGGTCCTACACTAATCTAATGCCACGTTGCCCACAAAAAATCCAGGGATGCCATCTGTCTTCGTGCGGTTACATAAACTACTTCGAAATTCAAATCATCCCGCCTGAATCTTCCTTCGACGCGTGGCAACATAATTATCACTAGTTTCTTTCACCGATGCAGTATTGCACATTTCTCTCATATACATATCTTTATCTCTTTGCAATTCAGAGACTTGTGCTTGCAATTCCTGCAATTTTTGCAACACTTCTTGATTGGTAGGATTTCTTCTCCTAGAATGCTTGTAAAAAGAGGTTGGAGTCACACCATGACCCTTACCCCTCACCCGACCGGGATACTCAGGAGCATCTAGTGCTCTACTAAGTACGCTCCTATCATCCTGGTCCTCACTGGTGGATACCGATTGCGACAAGGTCTCCTGTAATTCATTTACATTTCAATAATTATTAGTGGAGATAAAAAATCATTTATATATAAAAAAACATTTGATTTAATTAAAGACACAGTATTATACTTACACATTTAGCATAAACTCTTTGAACATCGGGATCGACAGCTTGATTCTTGCCCACACGAGCTTCCTTCCACAACACATGTACAGGAAGTGAGGTTTCCTCACTTTTAGTCTCCTCTAACTATGCATTGACACAAATGATAAAATCGTCAAATAAAACACATTTAGACAATTAATTAAAACGCATTTCTATTTACTTACAATTTTATCCTCTAAGCGTGCATATCCCAAATGCCCTTTTTTGTATGGATACGCGGGTTTTGATGCTCTCGCAGTATTTGTGACACTCCTTTTCCGAAAAGCTTTATCTCTTTGATTTACAAACTCAACCCAATCTTTTTCATCAATGAAGATCTCATACTTTTTTGGCCGTCCCGGTGCCTCTTCAAGAAAGTTTCCATCTTTATCCTTAAGATAGGTGTTTGTCAAAAAATCTTTCCACCCTCTATATCTTTTTCCGGCCAAACTAAGTATGTAGCGTCTACGCTCATCTGGTATGTCAAAAGTCCTATGCAAAAAAACAAACGCATAGAGTGTGTTAGTATAAGTAATTTAAACAAATTATCGTCAAGATAATAACAACAACCATATATGATACCTTAAGCTCGTCCCAAATCGCTTTTTTTTTGCATCCAACTCTTCGCTTTTCAGATTCCATTTAGCTACAGAGACTGGAATATGCATACGAACAAGTGTACCAATATAGCTTGTCAACTTTGCAGAATTAGGACCAATTGGTTGGTTATCAGAATTCCATTCCAAATGGTATATTAATCCTTGGTCTCTATGTCGAATGATTCCCTTCATAATGGTGATGCCTCGTGCAACTTCATTTGATGATGTATCAGGTGGAGCATTTGTATTCGAAGCATCTCTTTCTTGAGCATCTCTTTCTTGTGAGTTTTCTTGTGAGTTTTCAGGTGGAGCATCTCTATCCGGAGCCATTGAACCTGTATCAAACAAACTAAAGCACATTAGTACACTATTAATAAGATAGCAATCTATACAAGTCAAATGGAAGTCAAACCATGCATGTACAAGTAAATCGGAAACGAAATCGGTGAAATCAAAATAAGCGTCAAAAAAAGAAAGTTGTCAGAATTGAACGGAATTTACTTGGCTATGGTAAAACGTCCCTACGGACTCAAAAATAAAGTCGGTTTTCCGAAATTCAGATCCTAAGCCCGACTTTTGATTACGGGCAGAAGCAAAATTGATAAAAAACAGTCCCGAAATGTAAAGATAAGTGCATGAGCAGCTCCAGAATCGTCAAAATAGTATAGTTACATGTAAAGAAGTCGACAAACGGATACATGGTTCAAAAGTTATGTACAAAACGAAAATATGCACCAAAATTGAATAAGTATTGTAACAATCGGAATACAAATTGAAAAAAACTATACAAATTGAATATATAGCAATCGGTACAAATTGAATAAAGCAAATTAGTCGGAATATGTATACTATTACCTTTATCACTAACGTCTCTTTCTTTTCTTGGTAGGATTGTGTTCTACGCGTCTCTTAACAACGCGGACGGTTGGATTGATCCAAATACCCTCATTATGATCATTTCTAGTACAAGATCCATTCTCATTTTGATCGTTTCTTGTACAAGATTCAATGCCAACACCAATATCACCTTGATCTTCAATGTTTTCATCAACTATTTTGTTAGATAAAAGCACTATAGACCATTTCGTACTTGTCGGATCATTGACATAAAACACTTGTTTAGCTTGAGAGGCTAGAATGAAAGGCTCATCTTTGTACCCCACCCTATTGAGATCCACTTGCAAAAATCCTGACTTATCCATTCGTATGCCACTATTATTTTCAACCCACTTGCAACCAAATACAGGAATCTGAAACTTCGCGTAATCAAACACCAAAATGCGCTCGATAACCCCAAAATATGACAAATTTGCAAATTTCGGATTTAAGTCATTCGCACTTGATATGTGCATTGCTTCAGCTACCAAGGTAACACCACTATTTTGCATAGTACTTTTATCATCCTGTTCTTTGGTATAAAATGTGTATCCATTAATTGCGTATGCGCTATAAGAAAACACAATTATACTTGGACCATAGGCTAAACATCTCAACCTTTCTGTTACTGAAGCAGGATCTGAATGATACTTTGATTAAATATGTTCCCTAAACCACGGTATGCAACTTCGATTGTGCTCTCGTACTATCCAGTTCTCATTTCTATTCGGATTTAAATCTCGGAGAACAACCTTGTGCATTTCAACATACGACTCAACCTCAATCTCATTGTGCAGAACATACAAGTGCGCTTGATCCCGTTCGACCATTGATACTGTCACAACTTTATTTCCAATTAGCCTTTTTCCTTCTTTTTTTCGACAATATGAGATTTGGGGAGTCCAATTGATTGAACATTTGACAGATATTCAGTACAAAACTCAACCGCTTCTTCAACAACGTATTGTTCGGCAATACAACCCTCTGGTCGACTTCTGTTTTTCACGTACCCTTTTAATATTTTCATATAACGTTCAGCAGGGTACATCCATCTCATATAAGATGGTCCGCACAATTGTGTCTCTTTCACAAGATGAACGACTAGATGAACCATTATGTCAAAAAACGAGGGAGGAAAATACATTTTAAGATCACATAAAGTAACAACTATCTCTTTTTGCAATGTTGGTAAGATCGCGGGATCGATCACCTTACTGCAAATTGACCTGAAGAAAAAACGCAGTTTAGTTATTGCGCTTCTTACTTTTTCTGGCAGAATAGAACGTATACCTATTGGTAAAAAATGTTCCATTATAACATGGCAATCATGCGTCTTCAAACTCTTTAACTTGAGGTCTTTCATGGACACAAGTCTTCTAATATCTGAAGAGTAGCCTTTTGGAACTTTAACTTCACTTAGGAACTTACACAATGTTTTCTTCTCCTTTCTAGATAGAGTGTAAGCAGCAGGTGGCAGATATGTTCGTCTTCCTTTCGTCACGGGTCCCAATTCAGTTCTCATCCCCATGTTTACCATGTCATTCCTTATGTTAACGCCATCCTTAGATTTTCCTTGTATATTGAGTAACGTACCTATAACGTTGTAAAATACATTTTGTTCAATATGCATAACATCTAGGAAATGTCTTACGTACAACGACTTCCAATATGGAAGTTCAAAAAAAATTGACTTCTTCTTCCACCCACCCTTGACAAGTGAATGTGCAAAAGGCTTGCCAAACTGAGTGCTCACATCTTTCACCTTTTCAAAAATTTGATCACCTGACAAAAAAGGCGGGGCTGTACGATGTTCGGCCTTTCCATTGAATGCTTTTCTCCACCCACGGTAGTGATGATTAGAATTTAAGAATCTACGATGGCCGAGAAAGACATTCTTTTGACAAAGCTCCAATCATGTCGTATCGGTTTCATCTTCACAAACAGGACACGCTTTTTGACCTTTATTGCTGTACCCGGATAGATTTCCGTATGCTGGAAAATCATTAATTGTTCCAAACAACATCGCCCTCAAGTTGAAACTTTCTTTCCTATACCCATCGTAAACCTCCACACCGTTCTCCCACAAAAACTTTAAATCTTCGATTAAGGGTACCAAGTATACGTCTATGTCATTCCCTGGTTGTTTAGGCCCAGAAATTAGCATAGATAACATCATGTACTTACGCTTCATACATAGCCACGGAGGTAGGTAATAAATCATAAGAATCACAGGCCATGTGCTATGCGAGATACTTTGAATACCACGCGGGTTCATTCCATCAGTAGACAATGGCAAGCGAAGGTTTCTCGCTTCTTTTCCAAATTCAGGATAATCAGTATCAACTTTTATCCACTGTGGTGAGTCTTCCGGATGTCGCAACTTTCCATCAATAATTCTTTCATCTGCATGCCAAGTCAAGTGTCTTGAATCGGTTTCACTATGATACATGCGTCTAAATCTCGGAATTATAGGAAAATACCATAAGACTTTGGCCGGAGACAACTTTTTCTTATATCGAGGGGCACCGCATTTAGGACACTCATTCAACGCTGCATACTCATTTCGAAACAAAACGCATTCGTTTGGACATGCATGTATCTTATCATAGCTCATGCCAATAGAGGACAACATCTTTTTTGCTTCATACGTTCGATTGGGAAGGACATTATCCTTTGGTAGCATATCTTTCATAAGGGCTAATAACTCTGTGAAACTTTTATCCGACCATCCATTGTCCGCCTTTAAGTTGTACAACTTTAACACCGCAGACAATCTTGTGAATTTTGAACAAACATCATACAACGGTTTCTCTGCATCGCTTACCAACCTCTCGAACATTTTGGGACAATCCTCAAGATCTTCTTCAAGCGCTTCTGCAATCTCTTCGACTCGATCGCAATCGTATGTGTCTGTGCAATCGTCGTTTGAAGCATACTTCGTATTACACCTCGGCTCAACATTCCCGTTACTTTTCTCACCATGCAAACTCCAAACTGTATAACTTCTATCAATTCCAAACCGTAGTAAATGCGATGCCAACTTATTCCCGTCAACCTTATCCCCATAACAGCAACCCAAGCAAGGACACGACATTCGAATCGGGTCTTCGGAGGGCGCAACCGTAAACTCAACGAATTCCCATACCCCTTTCTCGTACTCTTTCGACAATCGGTTTGAATTCATCCATGTCTTAATTAAGCTAAACAAAAACGGTCAAACTTTCACTCTTCACAAGTAACCCCTATGGCGAATTCAATTCACAAAGTTAGTAAGTTCATCACTAGTCTATACCACAAATATATTATAACATAAACCTCTCTTATATCTATCTATTAAAACAATATTAAAATAGTACATCTATCACTCATGTTAAAACTTCAATACATTAAAACATTAACACAGTTTAGAATCTATCACTCATGTCTTAATTAATTAAGCTAAACAAAAACAACTGATTATTAAGGAACATAACGGTATAATGCGTTTCTGTCAAAACACAAAGGATACACGGAATGAATCAGAAGCAATAAAACACAACATATTACTTTGGCGAGAGAGAACAATTAATTACCTGTATAGTAGTAAGCAACTTCTAGACCCACACAATGTAAGATTCTTGAAAACGATCAAACTTTCACTCTTCACAAGTAACCCCTATCTAGCAAAGATATTCCTAAAAAATATAAAATAAAAAACTTAGTTGAAGAGTATAAAAATGAGGACATAATCCATAGCTTAAAAACCAACAAGTTCATGGTATATTCCAATTAAGTTCAAAAGTGGGCAAAACAATAATTAACTCATGGTTTTATCATGCTATTAGTATCCGGGCAGCCACAACAACAATAGTAAATCATGGATTTATTGTTAAGTAAGCTAAACAAAAACACTAATTATTCAAATGTCAAAAGCAGCACTATGGCGTCACATTAGCTGCAATTTGACAACACTTAATAACACTAATTGTGTGTTGCAGAACAATAGTAATTTGTTCAAATTCCACTAGACTATCGGATTATATTCGCTATTTGACAACACTATTGCATGTACTATCACCCCTCCAATAATTTTTATATATATAAACAATTATGTCAGTTCACAATAGAATTCACAATAACAAGCAGAAAATAACTCTTCCAAAGAACATTAAGACATGATTGTTAGAAGCTAGAAAACTCACTCTACAATTTAAATCATCAAATAATTCAATCAAACAATCATTGTTTTACAGTATTACTATCATCAACAACGAGGAGTAATTTCCATTTTCGAAGTCATGTTATCAAATTTTCAGCATAAGAAAAATGCACATAATCGATTTTCTTTTAGAAAGGGAAAAAACCTAGAAGCGAAAATTGGTATCAAATTGAAACGAAGAACAACAAGTTTACAGAGAACATTGAGAAAAGGATAGTGTATCCTTACTTCACAATTCTGGGCTTTCGGAAACGTGGAAGCGGTATCGGGGAAGAGATGATTGAATAAAATACCTATAAACACTAATCTTTCAAATGTCAAAAACAGAACTATAAATCGTGTACCTCCTTCGTCTTCTCTTCGTCTTCGTATTCTGGGCAGTGATTCTTCTTCGTCTTCGTATTCTGGGCAGCGATGGAGTTTTTATGGAGGTTAAGTGTTGCGGTTTTGAGGATGAGATACGGTTTTGAGGAGTTTTTATGGAGTTTTTATGGAGTTCTTCGTATTCTGGGCATGCAGCGATGGAGTTCTTCGTTCTGGGAAGCGATGGCAGAGAAAGAAGATTTAGGGATTATGAAACGCATATCAGAATTATTTTGATTTTAAAAATTTTAATTAACGAAACAACTATGAAAGCGCTTTTAAAAAGCGCTCTGGTAGCCCTGCCTTTACCAGCGCTTTTTAGGGTAAAAGCGCTATTGTAACCCACCCCCTATAACAGCGCTTCTGAAAGCGCTTTCATAAGTCCCCTATAAGAGCGCTTTTTGAAAGCGCTTTCGTACCCCCTCTATAAGAGCGCTTTTTGAAAGCGCTTTCGTACCCCTCCTATAAGAGCGCTTTTTGAAAGCGCTTTCGTACCCCTCCTATAAGAGCGCTTTTTGAAAGCGCTTTTGTAACCCCCCCCCCTTTAAGAGCGCTTTTTTTGCGTGTTTTTTTATTTTGTTTTTAGCGAAACCTATACCAGCGCTTTTTCCTAAAAGCGCTTTAGTAGGGGTGCTGCTAAAAGACAAATTTGGCATAGTTTATATTATGCATCATCAAACATCATACAACACCAAATTCATGGAATTCATCAAAACAGATAATGATCAACAAACATCCCCAAAATCCCAACTCTATCATACGACTCAATTGACATGAAATAATATATCTATATCAGTCCTATTATCCATAACTCGATAATAGATGTTAATCGGAAGAGTCCCCCCTTACCTTAGCCAAGAATATGGACTTTTCCCCTTCTTCTTCATCAAACCCGTAAGCTCTTTTTCCTCAAATTCAGCAAGAATCTCCCATCTTCAAACTCGCCTATCTTCCTCATCAAAAACCTCCCTGACACGAATTAATATATCAAATTGAAGTAAATTTTGTGTAGAATCCGAATCTTCAAGAATTACCTGATTTGGGCTTACGAGCAGAGAGTTATGGCCCATTTTGTGAGGGCTGCACCATGAATAAGAAAATCTCTTTTCTCCATGAATTCTCCTTCTCTCCCTCCTAGGTTTTCCTTCTCTATTTTCCAATTTTCTTCTTTTTTCTTATTTTATGAAAATAAAGCAAAATAACTTTAGTAATAAGGCCTATCAATTACACCCCCTCCATTACTAACCACAACTTGACCCAATAGCTTATTTTACACAATTTCCAACTTAAGTCCAATTAAAAATACCAATAATCTAAGAAATTAATTTAAACTACCATTAAATTAATAAATGTAAAATATGGGGTGTTACACCCATAACATATCACTTTTACTACAGAGATTCCAGAGTAGATTTAACATGGCACATTGATTCCAAATATCCAAATCTATGACACCAAGTCCACCCTATTTAGCAGGCTTGTAAACATATGCCCACGCAATCGGGCTCTTCCTGCAAATAGTATCAGTACCAGACCATAAAAAAGATCGGCATATCACATCAATTTTTTTACCACAACTTTTGGAATGCGGAAGCACATGAGCCAGTAGTTAGCCATGGCAAAGGTGATACTATTTATCAGCTGCAACCTACCCGCATAACTGAGAAACCTTGTTGTCTAATGTCTAATCTTGCACACAATTTTTTCCATCAGCCCTAGTGTCATACCCCAATTTTTGACCCTAAGATCATACATCATTTGCATTTCAATCATCAATCAAGATCACAATCTTGAGGTATCATTTTGTCTTTGAGGGGAACCATCAAGCATTTCTAGCCTTTTATTTGTTTTATACTAACCAAAATCCAAAAATATATATTTTGTCTCTTTTGTTTATAGTTTACAGGTAAAAGATCGGGCAGAAATCAAAACAGTGCCAGAAAACAGATTTTTGAAGATTTCACTATGGAAATCGATTTACCCATGAGGGAAATCGATTTCCCTGGGGCGAAATTCAAAAAATATAAGGAGGGAAGCATGACATCATTTTGGCACCAATTTTCTTTGATCATTTTTGTCATTTTACCAATTTTCCACCTCATCAAAATTAATTCCCTTCATTAAACCTTTTTTAACCCCATTTTACCATTTTACCATTTAAATACCATTTAAACACCAATTAAACACAAGTTAATTACCAAATGCAAAAAGACCAAACTACCACTACTTTTGCTCCCATCCTATAAATAGAGGTCTCTACTCCCTCATTTCTTAAGCTTTTGATAGCAAAAAAAGTTCTTGCAAATTCATTTCTTAAGCTTGGAGAGCCAAAAAATTGCTTGCAAATTCATTTCTCACCCTTTCCAAAACCCTCACCCAAAGTTCATTTTCATAGAATTAGTAAGATTCACATTGAATCTTACTAGTTTTGAACTAAACCTCTTACATTTCTCTCTTTTCTTTGTTTGTTCATCTCCAATTTTGAAGGATCTACACACTTTGTGCTTGTTCTTGAAGCTATTTCAACATTTGATTCAAGAATTGGTAAATTCCTAAACTCTAAGATGTAGATCTTTGTTGCTTGTGTTCAATGCATCTTTGATGCTATATTGGTCCTATTTGATGGTGAATTGGTGGAAAATTCGTGCTCCAATTTATATGTGATCATAAGGTGTTTGTATGTTTGCTTAAGTCAAGTTTTATGCTTCTTAATGCTGATTTTTTGAAAACTGCATTGAGGAAATTGATTTCCTCCTTAGGGAAATCGATTACCATTCCATTTCTGCGCCAGATTTGAAAACCTGCACTAAGGAAATCGATTTCCTCCTTAGGAAAATCGATTTCCCCTGGGACAGAATGTGTTTTTTGCCTTTTTTATGCTTGTTTTGGCTTCCTTCTTCCTCCACTTCATTAATATCATTGGATCTAGGATGTTGATAGGTTTGAAATGACCAAATCCATAATATTAGATAAATGATATTAATGATAGTGTGAGTTCATTATCTTTTATGCATTTTATTATTCTTCTCCTTCTTTTTTCTTTTGATCGATGAAGGTCTTAACACCTTGAGAATTCTATGGATTCTTGGTAAAGACTAGATCGCTACCTTTTTTCTTTTCGTGCGGTATTGCTTTCGGAGAGTGATCTACATATCGCTTCTCTCGCATGCATTAGCACATAAAGTTTTGACCGGCCTCATTGTAGGGTGATTTATACATAAATCACTTGGCGATCTGCTTAACATAGCGCAATATTTCGTGTCCTGAATAAAAAAGATCAAATATGGAAGAGAATTGTATGCGGTTGATTTAAGACTTATGGAGGTTTATCGTGTAGTCGCTATGATTTTATCAAGCTTCTGATAAATGTCCATTGAATTTAAATCCGAGAACATCCTTCACTCACCATCGATCTTTCTTACTAACTTTGATAACATACTTGAAAAGTTTCAAGATGGTTATCTTTAACATCTAACAATTGACTTTAATTTCCGCAATTTATTATATTGCTCTTTATATTTTGCTCTATTGCTTTATTTTATCACTTCATCATGTTTATGTTTCCGCCATTTTTTCTTTGTCCATTTGGACGTTTATATTCCGCTATTTTTTTCTTTGTCCATTTGGACGCTATGTTTATGTTTCCGCTATTTTCTTTTTGTCCACTTGGACCATACTTTACTTTTATGCTAAAATACTAATAAACAACAAAAATCTAAAAAACGCTTAAGGCTCTCTTTCGGACTATTGGTTACTATCCCGAGCATTATGGAGATTTTGACTTATGGACTTAGTACCTCTGGGCCCTTATTATGTTATTACTCTGTTGTTATTCTGTCTGTCTGGAATTGGATTGTTGTCTGTTTGTACGTGCAGGTATTTCCTTGAAAGCCCTTGATGGTTAATTCCAAGGCATTGATATAAGGATTTTACCCGAAAACAGTCGTTACTCTGCCCGATTTTCGTCAGAATTTTAATGTGCTTAATGCAAAGTGGTGCTAAGATAATAAGTTCATCTGGATCCCCAAGTGATAATGTGTTGGTTTAGTATTGATATTCCAAAGGATGGGAAATCTACCTTGACCCATAATGTCAAGTGTTGGCTTCTTCTTCGGTTAGACCGTTCTTTTCCTTAGCTTTTATTTTACGCAATAGGATAACCTCTTCATCTCCTCCCCTTCTTTAATTTTCAAAATCTTCTCCCTTTTTACAAAACCTTCTTATGTTTGCAACCTTCTCAAAACCTTTTCTTTAAAAATATCTTTCGCCCTTAGTGGCGTTTTCTTCAAAAGTTTAGACACGACTAATTGTTGGAACGAGTGGCGATACCTCACGATTTTGAAATTGATTGATATAATGAGATCTTTTCCGCGTGAGAGAGCTAGTGGTATACTCGTTGATTTCTATCCGAGTTGGAGCCCTTCTTTCATTAGCGATGCAAAGAACTCATTTGTTCTCATGATCAAAATCAATGGCTGAGTATTTCTCTCCGACGACGATAAAGTGTTTATTCGTTTTTAAAAATGTTTTCCCTTTAAGCGGAACTACATTAGCTCTGACATCTCCATTGCACCGAGGAGGTATGTAGGCACAAAGCTTAACGCTTTGCCGAGCTTATTTTAAAAATAAAACAAACCCTTTTTAGCACACACACACAGATTTTCAAAAAGGTTCCTGTGGAATACCACAGATATGAGGGGTGCTTAAAACCTTCCCCTTGTATAATCAACACCCGTACCTAAGATCTCTTCTTTTTGTTTTAAAAACAATATTTGGGTTTTTCCGTTCTTTTCCCTTTTCCTTTGGAAACAATAAAGCGTGGTGGCGACTTTCACTGAAATATTGAGTCGAGTCAACCAATGGCTTCGATCTCAGATTTTCCCCGCTACAGAAAAATGGCGACTCCACTGGGGACCCCAGTTTTAAGTGTGTTAAGTCTATTTTTGTTTATCTGTGTGTTTTTTATCTGTATATATTATTGTGTGCTTTGTTTGTTTATTTTCTTTTTTTTCTTTTTGGTGCTCGATGGTTCCTCTGTGATGTGATAAAGTTCTAACCTGGACTTTAGTGAGTAACTTAAGATAGGAGGTGGTAAGACCAATAGTTGCATGTCAGGAGCAATCCTTAACATGAGCATCATATGGTGGAACCCCAATCAGTGGAGGCCTCATGGAAGGTAGTAGATGTTGTTACAAACTATCGTAAGAACGCTATTACTTTCAATAGTGAGTGTCCGTAGAAGCTGAATGGCCTAGAACCCTTTTAACCCATCTAAGCCTTTTTAGGATGTAGTGCAGAAACAAGATCAAGTACCAATTTGAGCTTGTTGTCATGCGATGCTACGCTCAGACGAGGTCTTTTTAGGCATATTATTGGCGCCCATGAGCAATTGTGTGTGCCGGTAGTATCCGATAGAAGATTGAAAACTCTGGGAACCTTTGTAGAACCCGTTCGGCAGGTACAAAATTCCCTAGTACATACCTTTGTGGGTGGTTCTTAACATTGACTCCATGCTCGTGACGTCGAACCTTTGAACCCTGTTTGTGCGACCATGTGTGATCTTGATAGTGATTGATGCATAAACCATACATCCATGCATTCATTTGATTTCCAAGGAACTCATAGGTCTTTCTTTGTAAACATCATAAGTTTCATCAAACTCAATGGATCTTGGGTGTTGATGGGGTGAAAACTCTAATCCACCAAAATGGATGATTGATCTTGATGATAACTTGATCAAAGCTTTGATCCAATATAAGATTTACAATCCTTCATGTTTTGATGTTTACAAATTAATAACTTGAATTCCTTGAAAATCAAATAAATAAAAAACAAAAAAATAGCAATTGCATCATTTGCATACATACATCCAGGTTGTCCAGAAAACTTATCCTTTTCTGTCTCCATCTTCAGAATTTGTCTGTCTACCGTCAAGCTGATTCCTCCACACAAGTACGGAACTAGAGCCAACGTCAGATTGAGAATGGAATACCAAGAGCAACACAATGCAGAGTTCAGAATGGAAATTGATGAATTGAAGTCATGCATGACCAAGCTAACTGAAATGCTGCAAGTTTTGATTGCTAGAGGAGAACCGCCTCAGAAGACCGTCATTGTTGAAGTCTCAAGTGCTGATGTTGACCCTCAACCTACTCAACAAACACCTTCTACATGGTCTGAGCTTGGTTTGCCACCTGGTTACACTCCTCCCTAAGAGAAGACTCCTGGTATTGGTCAATCTCCACAACTTGTGATTGGTCAAGCTTCAAATCCAGTGTTTCATGCTCCTGTCTTCACTGAATCTCAGCCTATTGTG
The DNA here is from genome assembly GCF_029867415.1 of Vicia villosa. Taxonomy (NCBI): domain Eukaryota; kingdom Viridiplantae; phylum Streptophyta; class Magnoliopsida; order Fabales; family Fabaceae; genus Vicia; species Vicia villosa. The sequence goes on from NC_081181.1 coordinate 226,306,982, forward strand.
CATACTGTTGCTCAGCCTACTTATGTGAATCCTCTGTTAGAATATCAAGCTGCCCGTTCCCAGAATGGAAGTCAAGGAGATGCTGGGGATATTGAAGATGTCAAAGAGCAGTATCATACTTTAGAAAAGCGCCTGAGAGCCATGGAAGGCAATGATTACTTTGGAGTTGCTGCTGAGAATATGTGTTTGGTTTCCGAGTTTGTCATGCCTGCAAAATTCAAGACTCCTGAGTTTGAGAAATACCAAGGGAACACTTGCCCAAGAAGCCATTTGACCATGTACTATCGCAAGATGGATGCTTATACCCAGAATGATAAATTGCTTATCCATTGCTTTCAGGATAGTTTGAGTGGAGCTTCACTGAAATGGTATATGGGACTTGAGAAGAGTCGCATTAATTGCTTCCAAGATATGACTGATGCTTTCATGAAACAATATAAGTATAATTTGGACATGGCACTTGATCACCGACAACTACAAAGCATGTCTCAAAAAGAGAAAGAATCTTTCAAGGAGTACGCTTAACGCTGGAGAGAGCTAGCTTCTCAAGTGGAGCCACCTTTAGCTGAAAAGGAATTGACTGGCATGTTTATGGACACTCTCTCACCTTTCTTTTGGGAGAAAATGATTGGTAGTGTATCTTCAAACTTCACAGACTTGGTAACCATTGGTCAGAGACTTGAAGAAGGAATCAAGAATGGGAGAGTTACTCATGTTGCTGAATCTTCTGGTGGATCAAAGAAACCTTATGGAAACTTCCACAAGAAGAAAGAGAATGAGACTAATGTTGTGTCAGATGACAGAAGGGGATCTCGTCGTAGACCTCAAAATGGTGATCAACCTTATGTAGCCGCTGTCGCTCCTGTGCAAGTTCAAGTTCCTCAACCTCAAGTTGCTAATCAGAATCAGAATCGCGATAGGACTCACTTTGATCCTATTCCTATGACTTATAATGAACTGTATCCTGCTTTGGTCCATAAAGGGTTGATCACAACAAGACCCATGCCTCCTCCTCGAAACCCTCCTTCAAAAGGATTTCGGCCTGATCTTCATTGTGAGTTTCATCAGGGTGGTGCTGGCCATGATTTAGAAGGTTGTTATGCTTTGAAGACTAGAGTTCAAGAATTGGTGAGATCAAAGATGCTCTCTTTCAAGGATATGGGTCCTAATGTTGTCACTAATCCTTTACCAGATCAGAGTGGCTGAAGACAAGTCAAAGCCCGATTTTCCTAAAGCCAAGTGTTTCAGACGAGATAGCTCATCTTTGTTGCTGATTAGTCACTGGGCCTTGTTTCTGTACTGTTTGTTTTTCCTTTATTGTACTATTTACTTTTAGACTTTGTTTGTTTCTGAATGGTAATTTTAATGAAATGAGCATTGCATATTTTGAATTCATTCACATCCACTGTGTTTAAGTTTATACCTTCTTTTACAAAACTTTTTCTTCCATTTGCTTTCTCTATCAAACTTGTGTTTTATGCAAAGATTGGAGGGAGGATGATGACAACAAAATACCCAAGTTGTTGAACTGTAAGCTTTCAAATAAAACTTTTGCTGATGATGTACAGGCATTGTTTCAATTTCTAAACACTGGAGAAATAAGGAAGTTAATCCCTTGTCAACCCCTCTGAGCCTTCAAAGTTGGTGTTTCTTTCTGTATGAAAAACTCATATTTTTAACCTGGGGCAGGGTAGTTCTCAGTTAATTTGGCTGTGCATTCTATTTTAAGAGAATTATTTAGTACACCTTTCAACAAAGGTTTCAATCGCAAGCGTTCCTCCGCATACATCAAAGAAATGTTGGAGATGCCAATCAAAAGCCAATAATGGTTCATCAATCATTAAGCAACGCAGTCACTATCTTTCAAAAAAAATATGTATCAAAAAATATATACAAAGAAAAGCCTGCTAAGTCAACACCAAACACGACTTAGGCAAAAATCAAGGCGTCCCGCTGACTGTAAGTTCAAAAATAGACAGTTCAGGCAAAAGTTAGGGATATCAAAAGAAAAAGATGAAAAAAGAGAAGTCAATAAATCCTCAAGCAACAAAGTGTTATGACAACAAAAGGAAGAAGTGACTGCCATCTCAAAAGTTCTTTTTGCTTGTGAGCTATTATCATTACAAAGGTGCAATTCCATAAGTCTCTTGGAACCTGAATACATAAGTTGAATTAACTGAGTTTTAGGACTGGAGATCATCACGAAGATGGGGTGGGTACAATCAAATTTTGAGCCTTATATCCTTTGTTTCTTAAACCGTGAACCTAGCCACGTTACAACCTTTAAAAGACCTAATTGAAGCAAGGTTTGTTTGAAAGCATACTACAACAAGGTTGCGTAAGCTGACTCCCATGAGATTTGCTAAACATTTGTTTTGATATCATATCTTTGCTTTATTTTTCACTTTGAATGTCTTAACCTTTACGTTTTGACCAGTGATTTCACTTTGCTTTACATCAATAACATCATTCCAATAATGACTTTGATTTCAAAAATATGTTTTCAGCATTGCATTAAAATTACCATTCTTGAATGAATATTTTATTTGCAAGTAAGCACTCATCTTTCAGGAAGTTCAAACAGTCGAGAAACTTGATCAGTGATCCTATTAGGGGCATGTTACGTCAAGATCCTGTTGTTCACATGTTCAGGCAATAATTGATGATCTGAATGTCATTTCAAGACTTATACTGGGGCAAGCCATCCAACAGGCATTTCAAGATCTGAAGCCATGATCAGTTCATCCCCTAATACAGTTCAACTGAAGCCATGATCAATTAACTTGCAACAATTAGTGAATCAGGGGCAATCTTCTTCGGCAATCCCCAAGCGGTTCATCAGTCCTTCTCAAAGGATCATTTATTTGTTACAGTTACCAGTGTATTAGAAGTGTGTTCAAGAATCTTCCCAAGCAGAGTTGGAAGAGTTCCTGTGTTGAGGAATCAGAGTCCCAATCTTGCCTCATAAAGGAGTCTACCTCAGTTGTCACAAATAATTGCCTTGCATTTATCATTCATCATGCCTAGAAAGATTTAACATCATGCATAAAAAACAAATTCATACTCATTTACATTTTTCCGAGGTCCTATTGTTATCAACATCTTACCTTGAGATCAAAGTCCAACTCACTTGGCACCTACCAAAAACAGATACTTGTTTGTCTTCTCCATCTAGTTCTATTCCTAGATGTCCCTTTCTACTTTTAGCGCCATTCCTGAAAGATGTTTCTCACTTTATCTGGTGCCATTTCTGGATATCGTGATTCCTTTATTCAGTGTCATTCCTGGATATTGTGATTTCTTACCTCATTCAGTGCCATTCCTGGGTGTTGTGATTCTTCTTTCTTTCAGTGCCATTCCTGAAAGATGTTTCTCACCTTGTTCAGTGTCATTCATGGATATCGTGATTTTCTCACCTCATTCAGTGCCGTTCCTAAATGTTGTTGACTCTCTTTTACTTCTTTCAGTGCCATTCCTGAAGGACCATTAAGATCATTTTATCTGGTGCCATTCCTAGATATCATTTTCTCATTTCATTCAATGCTATTCTCGGATGTCGTGATCTTCACTTTATTCACTACTATTCTTGAATATCATGATCCTTTCTATCCAGTGTCATTCCTGGATGTCCTTTCCAAATTCAGTCATGTTTTTGGGAGATTCTGTTTACTGTCTCTTTCTCCCATGAAGTCCAGTGTCATTCCTAGGTAACACATGCCTTTTCCCCAGTGGAATCCTTTCTTATCTCCCCAGTGGTGTTATATTTCTCTCTATTCCATAATCATACTTGATGCATCCATTAGCATCGCATCATACCTTAGGTTCAAAAATTGTGTGTTTTATATTTAAGTCTCTTCAATTACGTCGAGCCAAGGATTTTAATCCTCACATCTCCGGATAGAAGAAACTTAAATAGGGGCATCTGTCATATCCCAATTTTTGACCCTAAGATCATACATCATTTGCATTTCAATCATCAATCAAGATCACAATCTTGAGGTATCATTTTGTCTTTGAGGGGAACCATCAAGCATTTCTAGCCTTTTATTTGTTTTATACTAACCAAAATCCAAAAATATGTATTTTGTCTCCTTTGTTTATATTTTACAGGTAAAAGATCGGGCAGAAATCAAAATAGTGCAAGAAAACAGATTTTTGAAGATTTCACTATGGAAATCGATTTACCCATGAGGGAAATCGATTTCCCTGGGGCGAAATTCAAAAAATATAAAGAGGGAAGCATGACATCATTTTGGCACCAATTTTCTTTGATCATTTTTGTCATTTTACCAATTTTCCACCTCATCAAAATTAATTCCCTTCATTAAACCTTTTTTAACCCCATTTTACCATTTTACCATTTAAATACCATTTAAACACCAATTAAACACAAGTTAATTACCAAATGCAAAAAGACCAAACTACCACTACTCTTGCTCCCATCCTATAAATAGAGGTCTCTACTCCCTCATTTCTTAAGCTTTTGATAGCAAAAAAAGTTCTTGCAAATTCATTTCTTAAGCTTGGAGAGCCAAAAAATTGCTTGCAAATTCATTTCTCACCCTTTCCAAAACCCTCACCCAAAGTTCATTTTCATAGAATTAGTGAGATTCACATTGAATCTTACTAGTTTTGAACTAAACCTCTTACATTTCTCTCTTTTCTTTGTTTGTTCATCTCCAATTTTGAAGGATCTACACACTTTGTGCTTGTTCTTGAAGCTATTTCAACATTTGATTCAAGAATTGGTAAATTCCTAAACTCTAAGATGTAGATCTTTGTTGCTTGTGTTCAATGCATCTTTGATGCTATATTAGTGGTGAATTGGTGGAAAATTCATGCTCTAATTGATATGTGATCATAAGGTGTTTGTATGTTTGCTTAAGTCAAGTTTTACGCTTCTTAATGCTGATTTTTTGAAAACTGCACTGAGGAAATCGATTTCCTCCTTAGGGAAATTGATTTCCATTCCGTTTCTGCGCCAGATTTGAAAACCTGCACTAAGGAAATCGATTTCCTCCTTAGGCAAATCGATTTCCCCTGGGACAGAATGTGTTTTTTGCCTTTTTTATGCTTGTTTTGGCTTCCTTCTTCCTCCACTTCATTAATATCATTGGATCTAGGATGTTGATAGGTTTGAAATGACCAAATCCATAATATTAGATGAATGATATTAATGATAGTGTGAGTTCATTATCTTTTATGCATTTTATTCTTCTTCTCCTTCTTTTTTTTTTGATCGATGAAAGTCTTAACACCTTGAGAATTCTATGGATTCTTGGTAAAGACTAGATCGCTACCTTTTTTCTTTTCGTGCAGTATTGCTTTCGGAGAGTGATCTACATATCGCTTCTCTCGCATGCATTAGCACATAAAGTTTTAACCGGCCTCGTTGTAGGGTGATTTCTACATAAATCACTTGGCGATCTGCTTAACATAGCGCAATATTTCGTGTCCCGAATAAAAAAGATCAAATATGGAAGAGAATTGTATGCGGTTGATTTAAGACTTATGGAGGTTTATCGTGTAGTCGCTATGATTTTATCAAGCTTCTGATAAATGTCCATTGAATTTAAATCCGAGAACATCCTTCACTCACCATCGATCTTTCTTACTAACTTTGATAACATACTTGAAAAGTTTCAAGATGGTTATCTTTAACATCTAACAATTGACTTTAATTTCCGCAATTTATTATATTGCTCTTTATATTTTGCTCTATTGCTTTATTTTATCACTTCATCATGTTTATGTTTCCGCCATTTTTTCTTTGTCCATTTGGACGTTTATATTCCGCTATTTTTTTCTTTGTCCATTTGGACGCTATGTTTATGTTTCCGCTATTTTCTTTTTGTCCACTTGGACCATACTTTACTTTTATGCTAAAATACTAATAAACAACAAAAATCTAAAAAACGCTTAAGGCTCTCTTTCGGACTATTGGTTACTATCCCGAGCATTATGGAGATTTTGACTTATGGACTTAGTACCTCTGGACCCTTATTCTGTTATTACTCTGCTGTTATTATGTCTGTCTGGCATTGTATTGTTGTCTGTTTGTACGTGCAGGTATTTCCTTGAAAGCCCTTGATGGTTAATTCCAAGGCATTGATATAAGGATTTTACCCGAAAACAGCCGTTACTCTGCCCGATTTTGGTCAGAATTTTAATGTGCTTAATGCAAAGTGGTGCTAAGATAATAAGTTCATCTGGATCCCCAAGTGATAATGCGTTGGTTTAGTATTGATATTCCAAAGGATGGGAAATCTACCTTGACCCATGATGTCAAGTGTTCGCTTCTTCTTCGGTTAGACCGTTCTTTTCCTTAGCTTTTATTTTACGCAATAGGATAGCCTCTTCATCTCCTCCCCTTCTTTAATTTTCAAAATCTTCTCCCTTTTTACAAAACCTTCTTATGTTTGCAACCTTTTCAAAACCTTTTCTTTAAAAATATCTTTCGCCCTTAGTGGCCTTTTCTTCAAAAGTTTAGACACGACTAATTGTTGGAACGAGTGGCGATACCTCACGATTTTGAAATTGATTGATATAATGAGATCTTTTCCGCGTGAGAGAGCTAGTGGCATACTCGTTGATTTCTATCCGAGTTGGAGCCCTTCTTTCATTAGCGATGCAAAAAACTCATTTGTTCTCATGCTCAAGATCAATGGCTGAGTATTTCTCTTCGACGATGATAAAGTGTTTATTTGTTTTTTAAAATGTTTTCCCTTTAAGCGGAACTACATTAGCTCTGACTTCTCCATTGCACTGAGGAGGTATGTAGGCACAAAGCTTAACGCTTTGCCGAGCTTATTTTAAAAATAAAACAAACCCTTTTTAGCACACACACACAGATTTTCAAAAAGGTTCCTGTAGAGTACCACATATATGAGGGGTACTTAAAACCTTCCCCTTGTATAATCAACACCCGTACCTAAGATCTCTTCTTTTTGTTTTAAAAACAAACTTTGGGCTTTTTCGTTCTTTTCCCTTTTCCTTTGGAAACAATAAAGCGCGGTGGCGACTTTCACTGAAATATTGAGTCGAGTCAACCAATGGCTTCAATCTCAGATTTCCCCGCTACACCTAGGTAATGACAATTAGCTAGCTTCTTACAAGTTTGTGGAACCCCTAGATATTTAAAAGGTAGCCTACCTTCTTTAAATCTAGACAAATTCAGAATCAAATTTTTAGTGTGCCCATCAACATTACCAAAGTAAATATTACTCTTATTGGCATTCACTTTCATACCTGTCGAAGAAGCGAAACCCTTAAAGGATTTAAGCATTAGCTCAACATAAACAAAGTCACCTCTTACATATAAAAGGACATCATCAGCAAACATTAGGTTAGTCAACTTCAATCTCTCACATTTAGAATAATGTTTGAAACCAGGATCACATTGCATTTGTGTAGCAACCTGCCTAAAGATTAGCCTTTAGAGTCGCCACCTATTCTACCAAGGCGAATAGGAAACCTCACGCAGTTATAAAGATCAGGGTAAGATACTATATTCAGGTCGAGGGAATGTGTTAGGCACCCTCAACCCTTTCCTATGGCTTTGAATCTAAGGTAAGGTTTATGCTTTCGAGGGTTAAATAATTAAAGGAAATGAAACGGAAAAAAATGAGATTTAGAGGGAAGGGGACTCGCCTTGTTACCAAGTGCCTACGTACCTCCTTATGGAGGATCAGAGTCTACGTAGTTCGGGGGAGGGTTGTACGCCCTTAGAATTGAAATTTGATTTGAGATGGTTTGAAGGCTTTTGAGTAGCCTATCGTAGTTTGAAATTGTGATTTGGAAGGCATTCTGAATTGCCTAGGATAAAAATCCATAGTTTGATATTGAAGTTTTGAAAGGTTTGAAAAGTGTTTGTAGTCGCTATGATTTTATCAAGCTTCTGATAAATGTCCATTGAATTTAAATCCGAGAACATCCTTCACTCACCATCGATCTTTCTTACTAACTTTGATAACATACTTGAAAAGTTTCAAGATGGTTATCTTTAACATCTAACAATTGACTTTAATTTCCGCAATTTATTATATTGCTCTTTATATTTTGCTCTATTGCTTTATTTTATCACTTCATCATGTTTATGTTTCCGCCATTTTTTCTTTGTCCATTTGGACGTTTATATTCCGCTATTTTTTTCTTTGTCCATTTGGACGCTATGTTTATGTTTCCGCTATTTTCTTTTTGTCCACTTGGACCATACTTTACTTTTATGCTAAAATACTAATAAACAACAAAAATCTAAAAAACGCTTAAGGCTCTCTTTCGGACTATTGGTTACTATCCCGAGCATTATGGAGATTTTGACTTATGGACTTAGTACCTCTGGGCCCTTATTATGTTATTACTCTGTTGTTATTCTGTCTGTCTGGAATTGGATTGTTGTCTGTTTGTACGTGCAGGTATTTCCTTGAAAGCCCTTGATGGTTAATTCCAAGGCATTGATATAAGGATTTTACCCGAAAACAGTCGTTACTCTGCCCGATTTTCGTCAGAATTTTAATGTGCTTAATGCAAAGTGGTGCTAAGATAATAAGTTCATCTGGATCCCCAAGTGATAATGTGTTGGTTTAGTATTGATATTCCAAAGGATGGGAAATCTACCTTGACCCATAATGTCAAGTGTTGGCTTCTTCTTCGGTTAGACCGTTCTTTTCCTTAGCTTTTATTTTACGCAATAGGATAACCTCTTCATCTCCTCCCCTTCTTTAATTTTCAAAATCTTCTCCCTTTTTACAAAACCTTCTTATGTTTGCAACCTTCTCAAAACCTTTTCTTTAAAAATATCTTTCGCCCTTAGTGGCGTTTTCTTCAAAAGTTTAGACACGACTAATTGTTGGAACGAGTGGCGATACCTCACGATTTTGAAATTGATTGATATAATGAGATCTTTTCCGCGTGAGAGAGCTAGTGGTATACTCGTTGATTTCTATCCGAGTTGGAGCCCTTCTTTCATTAGCGATGCAAAGAACTCATTTGTTCTCATGATCAAAATCAATGGCTGAGTATTTCTCTCCGACGACGATAAAGTGTTTATTCGTTTTTAAAAATGTTTTCCCTTTAAGCGGAACTACATTAGCTCTGACATCTCCATTGCACCGAGGAGGTATGTAGGCACAAAGCTTAACGCTTTGCCGAGCTTATTTTAAAAATAAAACAAACCCTTTTTAGCACACACACACAGATTTTCAAAAAGGTTCCTGTGGAATACCACAGATATGAGGGGTGCTTAAAACCTTCCCCTTGTATAATCAACACCCGTACCTAAGATCTCTTCTTTTTGTTTTAAAAACAATATTTGGGTTTTTCCGTTCTTTTCCCTTTTCCTTTGGAAACAATAAAGCGTGGTGGCGACTTTCACTGAAATATTGAGTCGAGTCAACCAATGGCTTCGATCTCAGATTTTCCCCGCTACAGAAAAATGGCGACTCCACTGGGGACCCCAGTTTTAAGTGTGTTAAGTCTATTTTTGTTTATCTGTGTGTTTTTTATCTGTATATATTATTGTGTGCTTTGTTTGTTTATTTTCTTTTTTTTCTTTTTGGTGCTCGATGGTTCCTCTGTGATGTGATAAAGTTCTAACCTGGACTTTAGTGAGTAACTTAAGATAGGAGGTGGTAAGACCAATAGTTGCATGTCAGGAGCAATCCTTAACATGAGCATCATATGGTGGAACCCCAATCAGTGGAGGCCTCATGGAAGGTAGTAGATGTTGTTACAAACTATCGTAAGAACGCTATTACTTTCAATAGTGAGTGTCCGTAGAAGCTGAATGGCCTAGAACCCTTTTAACCCATCTAAGCCTTTTTAGGATGTAGTGCAGAAACAAGATCAAGTACCAATTTGAGCTTGTTGTCATGCGATGCTACGCTCAGACGAGGTCTTTTTAGGCATATTATTGGCGCCCATGAGCAATTGTGTGTGCCGGTAGTATCCGATAGAAGATTGAAAACTCTGGGAACCTTTGTAGAACCCGTTCGGCAGGTACAAAATTCCCTAGTACATACCTTTGTGGGTGGTTCTTAACATTGACTCCATGCTCGTGACGTCGAACCTTTGAACCCTGTTTGTGCGACCATGTGTGATCTTGATAGTGATTGATGCATAAACCATACATCCATGCATTCATTTGATTTCCAAGGAACTCATAGGTCTTTCTTTGTAAACATCATAAGTTTCATCAAACTCAATGGATCTTGGGTGTTGATGGGGTGAAAACTCTAATCCACCAAAATGGATGATTGATCTTGATGATAACTTGATCAAAGCTTTGATCCAATATAAGATTTACAATCCTTCATGTTTTGATGTTTACAAATTAATAACTTGAATTCCTTGAAAATCAAATAAATAAAAAACAAAAAAATAGCAATTGCATCATTTGCATACATACATCCAGGTTGTCCAGAAAACTTATCCTTTTCTGTCTCCATCTTCAGAATTTGTCTGTCTACCGTCAAGCTGATTCCTCCACACAAGTACGGAACTAGAGCCAACGTCAGATTGAGAATGGAATACCAAGAGCAACACAATGCAGAGTTCAGAATGGAAATTGATGAATTGAAGTCATGCATGACCAAGCTAACTGAAATGCTGCAAGTTTTGATTGCTAGAGGAGAACCGCCTCAGAAGACCGTCATTGTTGAAGTCTCAAGTGCTGATGTTGACCCTCAACCTACTCAACAAACACCTTCTACATGGTCTGAGCTTGGTTTGCCACCTGGTTACACTCCTCCCTAAGAGAAGACTCCTGGTATTGGTCAATCTCCACAACTTGTGATTGGTCAAGCTTCAAATCCAGTGTTTCATGCTCCTGTCTTCACTGAATCTCAGCCTATTGTGCATACTGTTGCTCAGCCTACTTATGTGAATCCTCTGTTAGAATATCAAGCTGCCCGTTCCCAGAATGGAAGTCAAGGAGATGCTGGGGATATTGAAGATGTCAAAGAGCAGTATCATACTTTAGAAAAGCGCCTGAGAGCCATGGAAGGCAATGATTACTTTGGAGTTGCTGCTGAGAATATGTGTTTGGTTTCCGAGTTTGTCATGCCTGCAAAATTCAAGACTCCTGAGTTTGAGAAATACCAAGGGAACACTTGCCCAAGAAGCCATTTGACCATGTACTATCGCAAGATGGATGCTTATACCCAGAATGATAAATTGCTTATCCATTGCTTTCAGGATAGTTTGAGTGGAGCTTCACTGAAATGGTATATGGGACTTGAGAAGAGTCGCATTAATTGCTTCCAAGATATGACTGATGCTTTCATGAAACAATATAAGTATAATTTGGACATGGCACTTGATCACCGACAACTACAAAGCATGTCTCAAAAAGAGAAAGAATCTTTCAAGGAGTACGCTTAACGCTGGAGAGAGCTAGCTTCTCAAGTGGAGCCACCTTTAGCTGAAAAGGAATTGACTGGCATGTTTATGGACACTCTCTCACCTTTCTTTTGGGAGAAAATGATTGGTAGTGTATCTTCAAACTTCACAGACTTGGTAACCATTGGTCAGAGACTTGAAGAAGGAATCAAGAATGGGAGAGTTACTCATGTTGCTGAATCTTCTGGTGGATCAAAGAAACCTTATGGAAACTTCCACAAGAAGAAAGAGAATGAGACTAATGTTGTGTCAGATGACAGAAGGGGATCTCGTCGTAGACCTCAAAATGGTGATCAACCTTATGTAGCCGCTGTCGCTCCTGTGCAAGTTCAAGTTCCTCAACCTCAAGTTGCTAATCAGAATCAGAATCGCGATAGGACTCACTTTGATCCTATTCCTATGACTTATAATGAACTGTATCCTGCTTTGGTCCATAAAGGGTTGATCACAACAAGACCCATGCCTCCTCCTCGAAACCCTCCTTCAAAAGGATTTCGGCCTGATCTTCATTGTGAGTTTCATCAGGGTGGTGCTGGCCATGATTTAGAAGGTTGTTATGCTTTGAAGACTAGAGTTCAAGAATTGGTGAGATCAAAGATGCTCTCTTTCAAGGATATGGGTCCTAATGTTGTCACTAATCCTTTACCAGATCAGAGTGGCTGAAGACAAGTCAAAGCCCGATTTTCCTAAAGCCAAGTGTTTCAGACGAGATAGCTCATCTTTGTTGCTGATTAGTCACTGGGCCTTGTTTCTGTACTGTTTGTTTTTCCTTTATTGTACTATTTACTTTTAGACTTTGTTTGTTTCTGAATGGTAATTTTAATGAAATGAGCATTGCATATTTTGAATTCATTCACATCCACTGTGTTTAAGTTTATACCTTCTTTTACAAAACTTTTTCTTCCATTTGCTTTCTCTATCAAACTTGTGTTTTATGCAAAGATTGGAGGGAGGATGATGACAACAAAATACCCAAGTTGTTGAACTGTAAGCTTTCAAATAAAACTTTTGCTGATGATGTACAGGCATTGTTTCAATTTCTAAACACTGGAGAAATAAGGAAGTTAATCCCTTGTCAACCCCTCTGAGCCTTCAAAGTTGGTGTTTCTTTCTGTATGAAAAACTCATATTTTTAACCTGGGGCAGGGTAGTTCTCAGTTAATTTGGCTGTGCATTCTATTTTAAGAGAATTATTTAGTACACCTTTCAACAAAGGTTTCAATCGCAAGCGTTCCTCCGCATACATCAAAGAAATGTTGGAGATGCCAATCAAAAGCCAATAATGGTTCATCAATCATTAAGCAACGCAGTCACTATCTTTCAAAAAAAATATGTATCAAAAAATATATACAAAGAAAAGCCTGCTAAGTCAACACCAAACACGACTTAGGCAAAAATCAAGGCGTCCCGCTGACTGTAAGTTCAAAAATAGACAGTTCAGGCAAAAGTTAGGGATATCAAAAGAAAAAGATGAAAAAAGAGAAGTCAATAAATCCTCAAGCAACAAAGTGTTATGACAACAAAAGGAAGAAGTGACTGCCATCTCAAAAGTTCTTTTTGCTTGTGAGCTATTATCATTACAAAGGTGCAATTCCATAAGTCTCTTGGAACCTGAATACATAAGTTGAATTAACTGAGTTTTAGGACTGGAGATCATCACGAAGATGGGGTGGGTACAATCAAATTTTGAGCCTTATATCCTTTGTTTCTTAAACCGTGAACCTAGCCACGTTACAACCTTTAAAAGACCTAATTGAAGCAAGGTTTGTTTGAAAGCATACTACAACAAGGTTGCGTAAGCTGACTCCCATGAGATTTGCTAAACATTTGTTTTGATATCATATCTTTGCTTTATTTTTCACTTTGAATGTCTTAACCTTTACGTTTTGACCAGTGATTTCACTTTGCTTTACATCAATAACATCATTCCAATAATGACTTTGATTTCAAAAATATGTTTTCAGCATTGCATTAAAATTACCATTCTTGAATGAATATTTTATTTGCAAGTAAGCACTCATCTTTCAGGAAGTTCAAACAGTCGAGAAACTTGATCAGTGATCCTATTAGGGGCATGTTACGTCAAGATCCTGTTGTTCACATGTTCAGGCAATAATTGATGATCTGAATGTCATTTCAAGACTTATACTGGGGCAAGCCATCCAACAGGCATTTCAAGATCTGAAGCCATGATCAGTTCATCCCCTAATACAGTTCAACTGAAGCCATGATCAATTAACTTGCAACAATTAGTGAATCAGGGGCAATCTTCTTCGGCAATCCCCAAGCGGTTCATCAGTCCTTCTCAAAGGATCATTTATTTGTTACAGTTACCAGTGTATTAGAAGTGTGTTCAAGAATCTTCCCAAGCAGAGTTGGAAGAGTTCCTGTGTTGAGGAATCAGAGTCCCAATCTTGCCTCATAAAGGAGTCTACCTCAGTTGTCACAAATAATTGCCTTGCATTTATCATTCATCATGCCTAGAAAGATTTAACATCATGCATAAAAAACAAATTCATACTCATTTACATTTTTCCGAGGTCCTATTGTTATCAACATCTTACCTTGAGATCAAAGTCCAACTCACTTGGCACCTACCAAAAACAGATACTTGTTTGTCTTCTCCATCTAGTTCTATTCCTAGATGTCCCTTTCTACTTTTAGCGCCATTCCTGAAAGATGTTTCTCACTTTATCTGGTGCCATTTCTGGATATCGTGATTCCTTTATTCAGTGTCATTCCTGGATATTGTGATTTCTTACCTCATTCAGTGCCATTCCTGGGTGTTGTGATTCTTCTTTCTTTCAGTGCCATTCCTGAAAGATGTTTCTCACCTTGTTCAGTGTCATTCATGGATATCGTGATTTTCTCACCTCATTCAGTGCCGTTCCTAAATGTTGTTGACTCTCTTTTACTTCTTTCAGTGCCATTCCTGAAGGACCATTAAGATCATTTTATCTGGTGCCATTCCTAGATATCATTTTCTCATTTCATTCAATGCTATTCTCGGATGTCGTGATCTTCACTTTATTCACTACTATTCTTGAATATCATGATCCTTTCTATCCAGTGTCATTCCTGGATGTCCTTTCCAAATTCAGTCATGTTTTTGGGAGATTCTGTTTACTGTCTCTTTCTCCCATGAAGTCCAGTGTCATTCCTAGGTAACACATGCCTTTTCCCCAGTGGAATCCTTTCTTATCTCCCCAGTGGTGTTATATTTCTCTCTATTCCATAATCATACTTGATGCATCCATTAGCATCGCATCATACCTTAGGTTCAAAAATTGTGTGTTTTATATTTAAGTCTCTTCAATTACGTCGAGCCAAGGATTTTAATCCTCACATCTCCGGATAGAAGAAACTTAAATAGGGGCATCTGTCATATCCCAATTTTTGACCCTAAGATCATACATCATTTGCATTTCAATCATCAATCAAGATCACAATCTTGAGGTATCATTTTGTCTTTGAGGGGAACCATCAAGCATTTCTAGCCTTTTATTTGTTTTATACTAACCAAAATCCAAAAATATGTATTTTGTCTCCTTTGTTTATATTTTACAGGTAAAAGATCGGGCAGAAATCAAAATAGTGCAAGAAAACAGATTTTTGAAGATTTCACTATGGAAATCGATTTACCCATGAGGGAAATCGATTTCCCTGGGGCGAAATTCAAAAAATATAAAGAGGGAAGCATGACATCATTTTGGCACCAATTTTCTTTGATCATTTTTGTCATTTTACCAATTTTCCACCTCATCAAAATTAATTCCCTTCATTAAACCTTTTTTAACCCCATTTTACCATTTTACCATTTAAATACCATTTAAACACCAATTAAACACAAGTTAATTACCAAATGCAAAAAGACCAAACTACCACTACTCTTGCTCCCATCCTATAAATAGAGGTCTCTACTCCCTCATTTCTTAAGCTTTTGATAGCAAAAAAAGTTCTTGCAAATTCATTTCTTAAGCTTGGAGAGCCAAAAAATTGCTTGCAAATTCATTTCTCACCCTTTCCAAAACCCTCACCCAAAGTTCATTTTCATAGAATTAGTGAGATTCACATTGAATCTTACTAGTTTTGAACTAAACCTCTTACATTTCTCTCTTTTCTTTGTTTGTTCATCTCCAATTTTGAAGGATCTACACACTTTGTGCTTGTTCTTGAAGCTATTTCAACATTTGATTCAAGAATTGGTAAATTCCTAAACTCTAAGATGTAGATCTTTGTTGCTTGTGTTCAATGCATCTTTGATGCTATATTAGTGGTGAATTGGTGGAAAATTCATGCTCTAATTGATATGTGATCATAAGGTGTTTGTATGTTTGCTTAAGTCAAGTTTTACGCTTCTTAATGCTGATTTTTTGAAAACTGCACTGAGGAAATCGATTTCCTCCTTAGGGAAATTGATTTCCATTCCGTTTCTGCGCCAGATTTGAAAACCTGCACTAAGGAAATCGATTTCCTCCTTAGGCAAATCGATTTCCCCTGGGACAGAATGTGTTTTTTGCCTTTTTTATGCTTGTTTTGGCTTCCTTCTTCCTCCACTTCATTAATATCATTGGATCTAGGATGTTGATAGGTTTGAAATGACCAAATCCATAATATTAGATGAATGATATTAATGATAGTGTGAGTTCATTATCTTTTATGCATTTTATTCTTCTTCTCCTTCTTTTTTTTTTGATCGATGAAAGTCTTAACACCTTGAGAATTCTATGGATTCTTGGTAAAGACTAGATCGCTACCTTTTTTCTTTTCGTGCAGTATTGCTTTCGGAGAGTGATCTACATATCGCTTCTCTCGCATGCATTAGCACATAAAGTTTTAACCGGCCTCGTTGTAGGGTGATTTCTACATAAATCACTTGGCGATCTGCTTAACATAGCGCAATATTTCGTGTCCCGAATAAAAAAGATCAAATATGGAAGAGAATTGTATGCGGTTGATTTAAGACTTATGGAGGTTTATCGTGTAGTCGCTATGATTTTATCAAGCTTCTGATAAATGTCCATTGAATTTAAATCCGAGAACATCCTTCACTCACCATCGATCTTTCTTACTAACTTTGATAACATACTTGAAAAGTTTCAAGATGGTTATCTTTAACATCTAACAATTGACTTTAATTTCCGCAATTTATTATATTGCTCTTTATATTTTGCTCTATTGCTTTATTTTATCACTTCATCATGTTTATGTTTCCGCCATTTTTTCTTTGTCCATTTGGACGTTTATATTCCGCTATTTTTTTCTTTGTCCATTTGGACGCTATGTTTATGTTTCCGCTATTTTCTTTTTGTCCACTTGGACCATACTTTACTTTTATGCTAAAATACTAATAAACAACAAAAATCTAAAAAACGCTTAAGGCTCTCTTTCGGACTATTGGTTACTATCCCGAGCATTATGGAGATTTTGACTTATGGACTTAGTACCTCTGGACCCTTATTCTGTTATTACTCTGCTGTTATTATGTCTGTCTGGCATTGTATTGTTGTCTGTTTGTACGTGCAGGTATTTCCTTGAAAGCCCTTGATGGTTAATTCCAAGGCATTGATATAAGGATTTTACCCGAAAACAGCCGTTACTCTGCCCGATTTTGGTCAGAATTTTAATGTGCTTAATGCAAAGTGGTGCTAAGATAATAAGTTCATCTGGATCCCCAAGTGATAATGCGTTGGTTTAGTATTGATATTCCAAAGGATGGGAAATCTACCTTGACCCATGATGTCAAGTGTTCGCTTCTTCTTCGGTTAGACCGTTCTTTTCCTTAGCTTTTATTTTACGCAATAGGATAGCCTCTTCATCTCCTCCCCTTCTTTAATTTTCAAAATCTTCTCCCTTTTTACAAAACCTTCTTATGTTTGCAACCTTTTCAAAACCTTTTCTTTAAAAATATCTTTCGCCCTTAGTGGCCTTTTCTTCAAAAGTTTAGACACGACTAATTGTTGGAACGAGTGGCGATACCTCACGATTTTGAAATTGATTGATATAATGAGATCTTTTCCGCGTGAGAGAGCTAGTGGCATACTCGTTGATTTCTATCCGAGTTGGAGCCCTTCTTTCATTAGCGATGCAAAAAACTCATTTGTTCTCATGCTCAAGATCAATGGCTGAGTATTTCTCTTCGACGATGATAAAGTGTTTATTTGTTTTTTAAAATGTTTTCCCTTTAAGCGGAACTACATTAGCTCTGACTTCTCCATTGCACTGAGGAGGTATGTAGGCACAAAGCTTAACGCTTTGCCGAGCTTATTTTAAAAATAAAACAAACCCTTTTTAGCACACACACACAGATTTTCAAAAAGGTTCCTGTAGAGTACCACATATATGAGGGGTACTTAAAACCTTCCCCTTGTATAATCAACACCCGTACCTAAGATCTCTTCTTTTTGTTTTAAAAACAAACTTTGGGCTTTTTCGTTCTTTTCCCTTTTCCTTTGGAAACAATAAAGCGCGGTGGCGACTTTCACTGAAATATTGAGTCGAGTCAACCAATGGCTTCAATCTCAGATTTCCCCGCTACACCTAGGTAATGACAATTAGCTAGCTTCTTACAAGTTTGTGGAACCCCTAGATATTTAAAAGGTAGCCTACCTTCTTTAAATCTAGACAAATTCAGAATCAAATTTTTAGTGTGCCCATCAACATTACCAAAGTAAATATTACTCTTATTGGCATTCACTTTCATACCTGTCGAAGAAGCGAAACCCTTAAAGGATTTAAGCATTAGCTCAACATAAACAAAGTCACCTCTTACATATAAAAGGACATCATCAGCAAACATTAGGTTAGTCAACTTCAATCTCTCACATTTAGAATAATGTTTGAAACCAGGATCACATTGCATTTGTGTAGCAACCTGCCTAAAGATTAGCCTTTAGAGTCGCCACCTATTCTACCAAGGCGAATAGGAAACCTCACGCAGTTATAAAGATCAGGGTAAGATACTATATTCAGGTCGAGGGAATGTGTTAGGCACCCTCAACCCTTTCCTATGGCTTTGAATCTAAGGTAAGGTTTATGCTTTCGAGGGTTAAATAATTAAAGGAAATGAAACGGAAAAAAATGAGATTTAGAGGGAAGGGGACTCGCCTTGTTACCAAGTGCCTACGTACCTCCTTATGGAGGATCAGAGTCTACGTAGTTCGGGGGAGGGTTGTACGCCCTTAGAATTGAAATTTGATTTGAGATGGTTTGAAGGCTTTTGAGTAGCCTATCGTAGTTTGAAATTGTGATTTGGAAGGCATTCTGAATTGCCTAGGATAAAAATCCATAGTTTGATATTGAAGTTTTGAAAGGTTTGAAAAGTGTTTTGAGGTTTGGGCGTACAACCCTGATTTAATTTTGCACTATTAACCGCAACGATCAATAGATTCGATCGCCATAGTTAACAGATTTGAAATTGTATCGTTACCAATTTTAATCAATTGATCTGATTATTACTAATAACGAATTAGGATATTTTTATGATTAATTTGTATCGTTACCCCTCGTAATCGATTGATTCGATTAAAAAGAATAACGAATTAGGATTAGAAAAAAGACGAGGTTAATCATCACAACTAATAAGATAGTTGCAACCATTTAACCAAATATAATTTAATTGCATTTTAATTAAATAGCATTTTAATTAAAATTATTGTTGCCCATAGCGATTAATCGGTTTAATCGGCACGAACAACAAATTGAAACTTTTAATATAAATATCATATAATAATTTATTTTAAAAAAAACAATTATTATTATATTAATAAATATATTTAAAAGTAATTTAATTTAAACAAATAAATAATTAAAAATATTTAGTTTATTAGGGTTATGATTCAATAAGGTTGGCTTGAGGGTCCATAGTATGAGGGATCAGATCTGGGGCGTTGGATTGAGGCTAATGGTGGTTCTAGGGTTCAGATGTGAGGGAGTATAGTGTTCTATGGAGGGTGCGCCCCACAGGATCAAGAAGGAAATATTTCAGAAAAATAATGTTGGAGGGAGGGCTCGAACCTGTGACCCTCCACTCCCATAAGCGTTTCTCTACCAACCCAGCTACGCATGTTATGCGTTTATAACACGCGATCAATGAATAAAATAAAGTAACAACACATGAACAAAAACGCGCGCGCGAATTCAAAAACAACCAGTATGATGGTGCCACGCCATCATCTTCTCCATTTAACCTGCAACATTCAGCAAGGATAGTTACGAAATAGCTAGGCATTTTTCATAGCAAACCAAAACCTACAAAAATAGCGAACACCATGTACCTGCACATAAACATTTCGCACCATTCCAAAACGCATCATCCAAGCCACGCGATCTCAACCCTATCATATTTTCACCCTAATTTTACTCTAATCAGAAACCCCCAAATTTGCCTCAAGAACCCTAATCCCATCAACAATGGCAATCAGTATCAAATGCACCCAGAAATCCAATTAAATGCATAGGAACGTTCACAGCAATCATACAAACCCCAATATACAATCATAACTTCATGAAAATGCATGAGTTACTCTAATCGAGCCAATTTTCAGTGTTACTTACCTCGGCTTATAGGATATTATTCTAGGGTTGTTCGTGTCGTGTGAGTATCCCAACAGCTTCAGAATGATCCAAGGAAACTATAACAATGCTTGAATCCCTTTGAAACTCGTCCAATCTTTGAAACTGAATTCCACTTTCTTGAAGGTTTTTTTTTTCTTGCACCCTTGCTTCTGATCCGAATTCTTCCAACCCTTATTCATGTGGTATGCATTAGGTACTTATAGGCAACGAGTTAGGTCACAAATTATAGCCCAAAGATCTTTGAATCCCCTCTTGCCAATATTTGGAAATTTGATTTGATTCTTGAATGATAAGTTTCTTATTTTGGCCAAAATTGCATCAATCTCCTTCCAATCATTTAGTCACGAAAATATATTGTACTTAGTCATTAATATTGATTGGAATCAATATATATGCACCTTTTTAACCAAATATTTGATTTCCTACTTAATTAAATCATTAAAAATCAATTTTAAATGAAATAAAATTGTGTAAAATCAAATAAAATGATATAATTCATGGCATATGCTTTGGATAACTTGTGGGCCAAGTTTAAGTCATAAAAATATAAGCCCATTTGCAAGAAATCCAATTTGAACCTCTTTTATTTCACATTTTGCCTTCAAAAATCACCCAACTTTGATCAATCATATCTCACTCAATTTTTAAGCTATGAGGGAGTTCTAGGACTTTTTGGAAACCTCAAGATGTCCTCTATAAGCCACTTTGGAACATATTTTTCATTTGGAGCTTTTATCTTGATCATATCCCCTTTGACAAAAAACTGCTTTTGAAGGATGCCTGAAAATGACCTGTAATCTTTTGCTTTGTACCTCTCAAATGAAGCATTTCTAGCCTTGGCTTGTTAGACACAAAGTTGTAGAGAATCCAATTTCCTTCCAAATAGGCTTTGAGTGGGGAATTTTTGATGTTCCATGTGAAAGTTATGCCCGGTCAAAGTTGGGTTGACTTTCTCCTAAGAAACCCTAATTTGAACCTTTTTGTATTTGTTCATCTCTGAGTTTCTATTAATGGAATCATGATCATTCTTTGATCAAATTATGGTTATGCACCTCTATACTTGATGTTTGACCAATGATCATAGGTTTGAATCATGCTTTGATTGTAGTTGACCTTTAGGTTTGGATCAGTTGACTGTGGATCTTGGGATTGTTTGAGCAAAGCTTTGGAATTGAATCTTGAACTTTGAATCATTGTGAATGGAATATGGCAGGCAAATTTTGGGGTATGACAGCTGCCCCTGTTCAATCTTCTTGAACCTGAAGAGGTAGAAGATGATTGGACACTGAAATGCCCTGAAATTTGCTTGCGTAAGGAAGGAGTTCTGTGGGAGAGGGATTTATAGATGCCACCTATTCGCCTGGCAGGGTACTTGTCTAAAGCATATGCCTTTCAGACCTGAATCATTTGATTGTATCTGAGGAGAGAGGAAGTAATGTCTTACATAAGACCACCTGAAGAGGTTCCTGAATAGGGTATATCAAAGGATGATGCGAAGAAGCTTAGGCTTTGAACAAAGCTTAGGAAGAATGTCTTGGAGAAGACTAACTGAGGAGTTCTTTAAAAGAACTAAGTGTGTCTCAGAAAAGTTTGGATAAACATTTTAAAAAGGCTACCTAGAAAGGCATGATATGTCTTAAATAAGACTCACCTAGAAAGGCTCCTAAAAGATATGAAACGTCTTAAACAGGACTACTTAGACAGGTTATGGTACGTCTTAAACAGGACTCACCTGGAAAGGCTCTTAGATAGGATACGGGATATCTTAAACAAGACTTACCTAGAGAGGTTCCTATAAAGGGAATGATACGTTTTAAACAAAACTATCTAGAAAGATTCCTATAAAGGGAACGATATGTTTTAAACAAAACTACCTAGAAAGGTTCCTATAAAGGGAACTATATGTTTTAAACAGAACTACATAGAAAGGTTCCTATAAAGGACATAAGACGTTTTAAACAAAACTACCTAGAAAGGTTCCTATAAAGGACATAGGACGTTTTAAACAAAACTACCTAGAAAGGTTCCTATAAAGGACATATGACGTTTTAAACAAAACTACCTAGAAAGGTTCCTATAAAGGTCGTGGGACGTTTTAAACAAAAGTACCTAGAAAAGGTCAGGATACGTCTTACACAAGACTGCTTGGAAAGATTAGGATAATTGTCTTGGACAAGACTACCTGGAGAGGTAAGAAATTCTTTGATTGCTTCGGGATTGTCTTTGAAGAAAGACTTGGAATGAGGTATTAGAATTGTATCTGTTAAGATTGAATCGTTGATACGATCGTATTTGCACTGTAATTGGATGATAACATCCTCTTGATTATGAAGTGACCTGAAAAGGCAGTGTTAGTTTTATGCAATGTTATGATGCATGTGTCATGTAATGAGATTCTCAAAATAAATGAGAATTATGCATATATGCCGACCCCGCACTGCGGGATGTAAGTAGTGTGCGCGTGGGAAGATCAATTACGCAACAATGCTCCTTGGGTGATACTAGTGTGACTTCCCGAATATCAGAAATTGTGAGACATGCCCCTTTATCTGAAGGAGGAACCTTTAGAGAGAACTCGAGTTTCACCATGTCTTGCCTGATATGCATTGCCCCAGTGTTTGAACTCTTGAAAGGTATGCCCCTAGTTAATAGGATCCTTGATTGTATGCCCCTGTTTTAGGAAAACCCTCTGAACGTGGTTTCCTCATTCAAGGGTCTTTATCAGGAATGATCGTCTTTGATTAGACCAATTTTGAGGTCTCCTTGTTGCTAAGTGTTGATTTGAATGTGAAGCAGGTACTTTTCAGAATGAGTCATGCACTTCGGCCGCATCCTGACGGACAGTGATTTGCTGAGTACTCAGAATGAGATGATGTCTTCTATAAGACTACTTGAAGAGGTCCTTGGGAAGAATGGGAAATTTTCTTAAATAAGACTGTGCTTTAGAAAAAGCTCAAAGGATCTGTTTGTGCAGAGGGCCAAAATATTCCTATAGAGGTTAAAGACTGTTTTAAGGAATGTGGGGTTTTAAACAAAACTTAGGAAAAACATCTTGAAGAAAGATCACCCTAAAAAGGCTGGTGAACTGTCTTAGAGAAGACTCTGTACTTTAAACAAAGTTTGACAAGGTTCTTGAAAGCATAAGAGAAGTTTGAATATGTCTTAAAAGACTAACTAAAAAAAGTTAAGAGATGTCTTACAGAAGACTACCTAGAAAAGGTTCTTGGAAATGAATATGTCTTTAGAGAAGACTGTCTGAAAGGGTTTGAAAATAGAAAGGATAAGAAGGTGGGTCTTTAAAAGACTGTCTGAAAAAGGCTCCTAGAAAGGGTAAAAAGTATTTGAACATGTCTTAAAGAAGACTATATGGACAGATTGAGAAATATCCTATACAGGTTCCTGGAAAGGATGTGAAAGTGGCATTGACACCATCTGATACCGAGTGACCTTTGCAACATGCCCCCAGGTAATGGGCTTGCCCCATGGGCTATTCAGCGTCTTTGGGAGATTCTATGGATCTTGATTAGATTTGCCCCATGTAAATGGTATAATGACGAGTTATGTTCTGTGTACACATTAGCCATCCCAGTCATGCGTAAGGGATGTTTCTCCTTTTGACAAGCTTTCAAAGCTACTTCGTCAGTCAGTAGGATTTTTAGCCATTAGCCATGCCCCATGCAACTTCTCCCTGATGTTTGAACATCTGAATACACATAGACAAGTGTACTTTATAATGAAATTCATAAGATGCGAATGCATATGTCTGTCTTGAAAGTTTAAAAATATTTTTTGAGTAAAACGAAGTTTTTTTTTTTGTAAGAAAGTGATATCAACTCAAAAGTTATAGTAGACCTTAAGGAGTCGGGATACCTTTGGTGACAACATGCTTTCGAACTAACCATGCTTCAGTTAGGACTTTTAAGGGTTGCAACGTGGCCTGGTTCACGGTTTTAAGAAACAAGGATAGTGGCTCAAAGTTTATTCGTACCCATCCCCCTCTTCGTGATGTCCTCCGGTCCTATGCTCAGTTAGCTATGTGTTTAAGCTCCAAAAAGACTTTGGGAATATTGATATTTTTGATGGTTTAAAAACTAGAAGTTTATTTTGCAAAGGCAGTCATCCTCCTTTCTTGTAATATTTTCTCTTGTGAGGGTATGTAATGACCTCTTTTCGACTTTGTTATCCCTAACTTTTGCCTGAACTGTTCGTTTTAAAACTACAGTCAGCGGGATGCCCCAATTTTATCTAAGTCTCCTTAATAGGTTTTGACTTAGCAGGCCCTTGCATTGCTTTCTATTTTTTCTTTGCGGATATTGACTGCCGGGCTTAATGATGACGGGGAACCATCGGTGATTATGCTCAAAGGAACAACTTGGAATAATTAAGTTAACTGAGCAACTACCCTACCCCAGGTTATGTATTAAGGGTTTTATTTTATATGAAGGAAAACTCCTACTTCTTTAGGCTCAAAGGGGTTGACAAGGGATTAACATCCTTATATCTCCGTTATTTAGGAATTGAAACAATGCCTGTACATCGTCAACACGGTCTGTTCGAAAGTGTAGTGTATGAAATCGTGGTATCGTTTTCGTCATTCTCCCTCTAAAGGTGTACGACTTTTAACGAGAGTTGAATATCACAAATGAGAAAACCGAGTAAAAACACAGTTTTAAATATAGTGAGAACACTAAGAGTAAATCAAGACAAACGTAAGCAATGCATTAATGATTATTGTAAAGTACATAGCATATGTCGTAAGACGAATGTTTAAACAAACGGAAAGAAATTGTGAATGAAAACAAAACTAATGATCTAAGAAATCCTCCTTCTAGCCACCTATGGTATTAGACTTGCGAGGATCTTCGAACTCAATGAGCCCTTCTTCAATCAAATCTTGGATCTTGTGCTTCAATGGCCCACAATCCTCTGTATCATGGCCAGGACTATCTGAATGATAAACGCACCTAGCATGATGCTTGTACCCAGGAGCGGGGTTAGCTGGAGCTGAGTATAGAGGTAGCAGAGTTACCAAGTTCTGACTGAGCAAACGTTGCAAAGCTTGGGACAGTGGCATGTACAACGGGGTGAATGATCGTTTTGGCTTGGGCCTCCAGATACGTTGGCCACCCTGTTGCTTTTGCTGATCCCTTTGTTGTGATATTGGGGTCTGATTACCCATGATTGCCGCCACAGTGTTGGATTCCTTTTTTCTGTCATACGACTTCTTTGTGTGATAGGAACTTGAGGGTGCCCCTTGTATCTTCCCATTTTTGATTCCATCTTCAATTCTCTCACCAATGACTACCAAGTCCGAGAACCCTGAAGATATGCTTCCGACCATCTTGTCGTAGTACGGTCCTTGCAAAGTGCTCATAAATATGTCCACCAGTTCTTTTTCCATTAGGGGAGGTTGGACTCGAGAAGCCATTTCCCTCCACCTTTGGGCATACTTTTTGAATGATTCATCCTTCTTCTGTGACATGTTTTGTAATTGCATCCGATTGGGTGCCATGTCCAAGTTGTACTTGTACTGCTTCAAGAATGTGTTAGCCAGATCATTCCAGCTTCTGATATAGGATTTCTCCAGTTGCATATACCAGTCAATAGATGCTCCGCTTAAACTCTCTTGGAAGAAGTGTATCATCAGCTTTTGATCGTGAGCATAAGCAGCCATTTTTCGCACATACATGCGCAAGTGATTTCTCGGACACGTAAGCCCTTTGTATTTTTCGAAGTCTGGAATCTTGAATTTGTGTGGGATAGTCAAGTCTGAGACTAAGCTCATTTTGAAGGCATCCACGTCGAAGACATCGTATCCTTCTACCACTTTTAGTCTCTCTTCCAGCGCCTTGATTTGTTCACTATCCTTGGAGTCTTCCCTAGAGTTGGGATTAGACTGTTGCGTCTGAGGTGCTTGGTCTGTGTTGTCCACCTCTTGCACTCCGTATTGTAGATCCAGGTAATCATCATCCCTAGGGACATTGCTAGCAGGAATGCGAACTGTGCGGGTTGTCCCTTTCGTTTGTGGAGTGGGGACAAATCCTTCTTGGGAGGTCTCTCCTTTCTCTTGGAACTGGATAGCTCTCCTGACAGATCGGGCCTGAGATTTGTCCTTAGCTGGGCCAAAGCCTGAAACAAATCCTAGCAGCGGGTTTTCGTCGTTAGGGATCTCATCCTGAACCAGGGTATCCCCATACTGAACCTCTTTTGCTTTTTCTTGTTTATCCAGGAGGGCCTTCATGAATCCTAGCATCTGAGTCATACCTCCTTTAACTTCTTCCATACTAACCTTCAGTTGATCCACCTCCTCACAAAGAGCGGCTTGATTCTGTTCCAGCTGATCCATTGATCTCTTTTGCTGAAACCTTGTTTGATAAGACGGTCGGGATGTTAGGTTATCCTTCCCAATAGTCCCTTGTTCTGGAGATAGAAGAGAAATCTTCTCTTAATGCCATGAAAATGATGTGTATGCCATGCATGATATGTATGATATCCTTTTTTTTCTTTCTTTTTGAATAAAATATGATGCAAGAATGCCCATGATGTATGATGAATGGAAAAAGGAATAATAATAAAAAAATAATGATCAACACACACACACACACACATATATATATATATATATATATATATATATATATATATATATATATATTGCACATAATCACATAAGTTCATAGGTTCGACGTAGCGGCTCGAGGGAGCCTACCCTTTTATGGGGGGTTCTAGAAGGTCTCATGGGGTCGTTCGTAGCCTCCGAGACTTTTTGTCTCTTCGGATTTTAGAACAACTCATTTTATCCATGAGGTTCGAATTTTTGGGGTAGGTTCTCGGAGAGATCAGCCAAGTATCCAGTCCTGCCCTCAACAAAGTCAAGCCTCGTTTTGGACATTTCCGAATACTCAACCCACTCCGAGTGGAGTTATCAATGAGACTCGTAGGCGATTGGATTCCCCCTGATCTCAAAGTTAACTCCCACACTTAGGGTTTAACACAACATAAAAGACCCAACAGTGCATATAAAAATATAACAACAGGCAATTAAATATAAATATATTAACATAAATAATAAAATATAAATATATTCAAATAAATGATTAACTATTTTTAGACAAAAAATAAACAAATAAACAAATTTTAAAAAAAAATTTACAAACCCTAAAAAAAAGCCAAACCCTAAAAAGTTGCCAAACCTAAACCCTGCCAAAACCTAAAACCTATAGGAGCATAGTATTCACTATTAAGTTGTCGCCAACAGAGTCGCCAGCTGTAGCAACCTGCCTAAAGATTAGCCTTTAGAGTCGCCACCTATTCTACCAAGGCGAATAGGAAACCTCGCGCAGTTATAAAGATCAGGGTAAGATACTATATTCAGGTCGAGGGAAGGTGTTAGGCACCCTCAACCCTTTCCTATGGCTTTGAATCTAAGGTTAACAGTTTTATGGCTAAGAGTATTAAGGTAAGGTTTATGCTTTCGAGGGTTAAATAATTAAAGGAAATGAAACGGAAAAAAAATGAGATTTAGAGGGAAGGGGACTCGCCTTGTTACCAAGTGCCTACGTACCTCCTTATGGAGGATCAGAGTCTACGTAGTTCGGGGGAGGGTTGTACGCCCTTAGAATTGAAATTTGATTTGAGATGGTTTGAAGGCTTTTGAGTAGCCTATCGTAGTTTGAATTTGTGATTTAGAAGGCATTCTGAATTGCCTAGGATAAAAATCCATAGTTTGATATTGAAGTTTTGAAAGGTTTGAAAAGTGTTTTGAGGTTTGGGCGTACAACCCTGGTTTAGTTTTGCACTATTAACCGCAACGATCAATAGATTCGATCGCCATAGTTAACAGATTTGAAATTGTATCGTTACCAATTTTAATCAATTGATTTGATTATTACTAATAACTGTCGCACGCTCGCGAAAATGAACAACAGAGTCGCCACCAATATATTTATCCCAAAGAGGGAAAGGAATATCAGAAAACCTAGGATGGATAAGAACGAGGTCTTTCGACCAGAGGGAGGGTACGGAAGTCGGTTACGCAAGGGGAAGGTGCTAGCACCCCTCACGCCCATTGTACTCGATGGTATCCACCTATGTTTGTTGCTATCTAAAGGGTGTATAAATCGAAAGCTTAATTACTAAGGGAATGCATGCAAATGAAAGAAAAGAAACACGGGGAAAAAAAGGTTTATAAATAGTTGTGCTCGCTTAGGCCCCGCGACCTAATGCCTACGTATCCTTTTCAGGAATCAGAGCGCCGTAGTTCGGCTCTTTAGTTTTTGTTTGTTTTTTGTGTTTTTTAGTGGACGAAGTTACATTCGCACTCCGCTGCTCGACCTCTGGAGTCTTAAGCTGGGAATGGAGCGGAAATAACGTGTCCGATTAAAGAATGCCTCGGAGGCGAGATGAAGAAGAGATTTTGAACGTTTCGAGTGGAACCCTAAAGCAAGGGAGACTCGAGTTGCTCTTTGGTTTGTGTTTTTTAGAAATTGGGAACTTACGCTCAAATGGTTCCCTAAAGCAAGGGAGATCCAAGCACTCGAATGATTCCCTAAAGCAAGGGAGATTCAAGCTTCCATTCCCTTTTTAATGATTTTCACTTTTTTATTAATGTTTTTTAAGTGTTTTCTTTGTATTTTTTAAGGGAAATTAAGTCAAGTATTTGTTAAGTGTCTTAAAGTTGAAAAGAAAAGAAACTAGCCTAAGTATGAAGGGAACTTCTACCTAATGTTATCATGGTTTCTACCTAAAGGTTAGGAATTAAGGAAACATGAAAATAAAGTCACAATTAGAAACAAAAGTGAAGAATGATACAATGGTACAAAGTTACATACAAGCATGAAGTAACAAGTCAAAATATAGTAAAGTGAATTAAAAGTACTATTATTTCTATGAGATTTTTAAGGGAGAAATTGAATTACAAGTCAAGTAAAAAGACTAAAAACAAATAGCCCAAAAACTAATATTTTTTATGATTATTTTTTATGTCAAAAATTATATTACAAGTCTAAAATAAGAGATGAAAATGAGTGTTTTATCACCTAAAAGAAAATTGGTAAAAATCTAATTAAAAGGCCTAAATTCTACTAATTTTCTAATGTGAATCAGGGGGTGTTAATTGAATTACAGAGTGCAAATGGAAAACTGGGCGTAGGGCCAGGTGGACAGGCCCAAAAGGCATTTTTGTTGCAGCATGTGTTTAGCCAAAAAAGCGCAGCACTGGGCCTCAGGGGGTGTGCAGATAGAATTTCGCAACAAGGCCCAAGAGTACAGATTTCGTTATTGTGTTTAACAGCCAAAAATGTAATGGGCCCAGGGGGTGCGGATTAGAATATGGCCCAACGCTTGTTTTTTTGTTAGATACAGAAATTGAAGTAAAAGTGTAACGGGCCCATGGTGGGTGTAAAAATTAACTCGGTGAACATGGCCCAACATAGTAATGTTACAGATCCATCATCATTATCACTCGGAGATTTATTCAGATAGAATTAATAATTAATTAAAATAAACAAAAAGACGAAAATAAATGAAAGAGGGGAATTAGGGTCTGTTTGGTTCAAATGAGGGGGAGGGGAGGGGAGTGATTTTAATGGAGGGAAGGGAAGGGGAGGGGAGGGGAGGGATTTTTTGTAATTATATGTATGTTTGGTTCAAACGAGGGGAGGGGAGGGGAGGGAAGAGATTTCATTTAAAAATATGTTTGGTTCACAAGGGGAGAGGAGGGATTTTTATAATAATTTACAATTTTATCCTTGTAATTTTATATAAGTGATATGATATTTAATTGTAAAAATTTCATAAATATTTTTCTGGAAATAATATTTGTATAACTGAGTGATTAAAAAGTCATAACTTATCGCATAATATTAAAAAAATTGGGTACATTTGATTCGTATTATAACTCTCAACCCAAAATAAATTATGCGTTGATAACAACTTTTGAATACATAAAGTAAATTATAATAAAAAAAAAATTATAGTAGCTATAATTTTTATAAAATAAAAAAATGAAAAATAATTTAAAGGTGAAGAATAATTATAATAAGTTGATGGAAGCAATAGATAAAAAATCACAAAAAGAGAAGTAGAAACATGAAAGAAAATAACATTTTAAAAATAATAAAATAAAATTGAGGATATTTTAGTAAATATATTAATTTAATTAATATTAAAACTCAGATTCCCTCCCCTCCCCTCCGAATCCCTCCGATTCGGGGGAACGCAAAAAGTGTCATTTGGAGGGATTTTGCTCCCCTCCCCTCCCCTCCTCTCCCCTCCTAAAAATTGAACCAAACACATTTCATTTTAAATATTCCCTCCCCTCCCCTCCCCTCCCCTCGCTCTACCTCAAACCAAACACACCCTTAGGGATTGTAGAATCACGCACCTTTCTTCTCTCCCGACAACTAACGGCGGCGTTAATCTTCTTCCAACGAATCAAACACCGCGTCGCCGTCCTAGCCTCGCCGTTGTTTTCATCAAGCTACCGGTATCGCATTCAAACATTTCATCCTTTCTTCTTCGGTTCGCGATTCTGCGTTAATGATGAGCAATCTTGAAGAATTGGTCGAAGGTTCTTCGTTGATGATGAATTGATTGTTGCGTTGATGTTCTTCTATTGAAAGAGATTGCTGCGCGTTTTTGTTTATGAAGGTTTCTTTGATGCGATGGTGGTGATTGATGATTGATGCCGATGATATTGGAGAAGAACCTGTTATCGATAGAGATTGAATATTGCGGATTGAATGAGTGAAGATGATTGAAGAGAATGAAGAGAAGATTGGTGATGAATCGGTAATGATTTTTTTGTAGCCGCTTCTCTGTTTTCTTCTTCCGTGTATGAATTTTGTTCTTTTATTTTCTCATTTGCAGAAATCGGAGAGTGGAGAAGGTTGGAGTGGTGATGAATGTTGAATCGATGATGAAGAAGAGAGAAAGATGAAGGTGAGTTTTAGAAGGTATGTGAAGAACGAGAATGAAGATGGTGATGGAGTGAAGCAGGTGGATTTGAAGATGGAGGGAGAGCGAAGAGATGAAGATGATGATAGGTTGAAGATGAGAAAATGGTGGAGAATGGTGAGAAGTGAAGAAGAATGGTTGAATTGAAGGAGAATGGTTGAAGGGAGCGAGAGAAGTTAAGGGAGAGTGAAAAAATGAAGAGAGCGATGAAGGTGAAGTGAATTGTGTAGAGGTGGAAGATGAATGAGGATGGAGGAGTGGTCTTATATAAAGGTATCTAAGGTTAGTTCTCCACTGATCTTTCTGTTATCAATTCAGTTTCAATTCAGTTAGGCAGTTATAGAATCGGTTAGGGGTAGTTAGGTGGTTATACTAGGTTGTTAGAGGTCAGGAAAAGTTAGTTTGGGTTCTGTTATAGCTGTTTGAAAGTTACCAAGGGGTTTTGACAGTTAGTTATGAATAGACAGTTGAGTTGGTTAGGATAAAACTGTTAGTTAGTCAGTTATAAAAAAACAGTTAGGGTGATAAGTTATAAAATGGTTAAGGGTTGGAGAAATTCTGTTTTTGGTTGTTATGGGTTTGTTAGTTTGTTAGATGGTTGGAAGGGTTAGGAGTTAATTGATAACTGTTGTGAAATGAGATAGTTAGAGACTGTTAAAAGGGGTTTTTCTGTTAATGCAAATACTGAACTGGTATGAATATTTGTTATTGATGGCATAGCTAGAAACGAATGTGAATGTTGGACTGTTAGTATTGGCTGCTGGCTGGTTAATTAGGATTCTTTTTCTCTGCAAGTTTAATAACTCAATCCGGACTGGTTATTAGACATAGTATGGTTATGGTTTGAATTTGTTTTGACAGGGTCTTGTAATTTCTTGACGCAGCAGGTAGTTCATTTGTTGAAACTGATTGTAGTGAGTGTTCAGTTGAGAGGTTCTTATCTGTGGCTGCTACTGTTTGGTATTTTGATTTGGTTTGAATTGACTTGTTTGATTTTTTGGAACTGTTTTAAGTCATGCAGGTTTGAATGGATATGCAGGTCATAATTAATGCTAGCAAAGACATGGTTTGAAAGGCGTATCGAGGGGCTGTCACGTGAAACAAGGCTAAGGATAAAATTTGAAGAATATGAGCAATTCACCATAGATTTAGGAATTTGATTTCTCTTTTGCATTTGTACTTGAACTTTGTAACTTGAACTCTGTAATGAATTCTCCTTGAAATTGTAATAAAATTTGAATTTCTTCTTTTCTTGCAAATGTGGATGAAATGATATAGCATTGATGCTTGATTTGAATTTGAATGATGACTTTCTATCCATTTTCTTTTGAATTTTCTAGCTTTATCAGTTCTCGTAACCTTGAATGCATGTCCATATGACGAAATAACCCCAAAATATAATATAGGCTTGCTCAAAAGTCTCGGCCGAATGCTTCCAATCTTGCTAGGATTCATAAAATACTAAGTAAAAATCCAACTCTCGCAAAGTCTAAAACATATATAAATTGTGAACCAATAACCCAATATGTTATATTTTTGTTGATTATAAATAAGATGAAACCATAACCCAAGCTCCTCGAAAATAGAATAGAAGTCTACAATACCCATGGATCCGAGCCTTGATCTCATAGTCCCATATTTAAAGAAGAACCAAATGACTCAAGCTTGAGTGAAGCAGAATCCTTAATTTCCAAGACCCTTGATCTCATGTCAAGTTTATTGTTGGATGAGTGCATGATATGTTGAATGACCTAATTGATATATGCAGATGAATGTGATGCTTAAGCCAATACGAAATAAAATTAGATGGGCAAATTTTGGGGTGCAACAATAACGAATTAGGATATTTTTATGATTAATTTGTATCGTTACCCCTCGTAATCGATTGATTCGATTAAAAAGAATAACGAATTAGGATTAGAAAAAAGACGAGGTTAATCATCACAACTAATAAGATAGTTGCAACCATTTAACCAAATATAATTTAATTGCATTTTAATTAAATAGCATTTTAATTAAAATTATTGTTACCCATAGCGATTAATCGGTTTAATCGGCACGAACAACAAATTGAAACTTTTAATATAAATATCATATAATAATTTATTTAAAAAAAAACAATTATTATTATATTAATAAATATATTTAAAAGTATTTTAATTTAAACAAATAAATAATTAAAATTATTTAGTTTATTAGGGTTATGATTCAATAAGGTTGGCTTGAGGGTCCATAGTATGAGGGATCATATCTGGGGCGTTGGATTGAGGCTAATGGTGGTTCTAGGGTTCAGATGTGAGGGAGTATAGTGTTCTATGGAGGGTGCGCCCCACAGGATCAAGAAGGAAATATTTCAGAAAAATAATGTTGGAGGGAGGGCTCGAACCTGTGACCCTCCACTCCCATAAGCGTTTCTCTACCAACCCAGCTACGCATGTTATGCGTTTATAACACGCGATCAATGAATAAAATAAAGTAACAACACATGAACAAAAACGCGCGCGCGAATTCAAAAACAACCAGTATGATGGTGCCACGCCATCATCTTCTCCATTTAACCTGCAACATTCAGCAAGGATAGCTACGAAATAGCTAGGCATTTTTCATAGCAAACCAAAACCTACAAAAATAGCGAACACCATGTACCTGCACATAAACATTTCGCACCATTCCAAAACGCATCGTCCAAGCCACGCGATCTCAACCCTATCATATTTTCACCCTAATTTTACTCTAATCAGAAACCCCCAAATTTACCTCAAGAACCCTAATCCCATCAACAATGGCAATCAGTATCAAATGCACCCAGAAATCCAATTAAATGCATAGGAACGTTCACAGCAATCATACAAACCCCAATATACAATCATAACTTCATGAAAATGCATGAGTTACTCTAATCGAGCCAATTTTCAGTGTTACTTACCTCGGCTTATAGGAGATTATTCTAGGGTTGTTGGTGTCGTGTGAGTATCCCAACAACTTCAGAATGATCCAAGGAAACTATAGCAATGCTTGAATCCCTTTGAAACTCGTCTAATCTTTGAAACTGAATTCCACTTTCTTGAAGGTTTTTTTTTCTTGCACCCTTGCTTCTGATCCGAATTCTTCCAACCCTTATTCATGTGGTATGCATTAGGTACTTATAGGCAACGAGTTAGGTCACAAATTATAGCCCAAAGATCTTTGAATCCCCTCTTGCCAATATTTGGAAATTTGATTTGATTCTTGAATGATAAGTTTCTTATTTTGGCCAAAATTGCATCAATATCCTTCCAATCATTTAGTCACGAAAATATATTGTACTTAGTCATTAATATTGATTGGAATCAATATATATGCACCTTTTTAACCAAATATTTGATTTCCTACTTAATTAAATCATTAAAAATCAATTTTAAATGAAATAAAATTGTGTAAAATCAAATAAAATGATATAATTCGTGGCATATGCTTTGGATAACTTGTGGGCCAAGTTTAAGTCATAAAAATATAAGCCCATTTGCAAGAAATCCAATTTGAACCTCTTTTATTTCACATTTTGCCTTCAAAAATCACCCAACTTTGATCAATCATATCTCACTCAATTTTTAAGCTATGAGGGAGTTCTAGGACTTTTTGGAAACCTCAAGATGTCCTCTATAAGCCACTTTGGAACATATTTTTCATTTGGAGCTTTTATCTTGATCATATCCCCTTTGACAAAAAACTGCTTTTGAAGGATGCCTGAAAATGACCTGTAATCTTTTGCTTTGTACCTCTCAAATGAAGCATTTCTAGCCTTGGCTTGTGAGACACAAAGTTGTAGAGAATCCAATTTCCTTCCTAATAGGCTTTGAGTGGGGAATTTTTTATGTTCCATGTGAAAGTTATGCCCGGTCAAATTTGGGTTGACTTTCTCCTAAGAAACCCTAATTTGAACCTTTTTGTATTTGTTCATCTCTGAGTTTCTATTAATGGAATCATGATCATTCTTTGATCAAATGATGGTTATGCACCTCTATACTTGATGTTTGACCAATGATCATAGGTTTAAATCATGCTTTGATTGTAGTTGACCTTTAGGTTTGGATCAGTTGACTGAGGATCTTGGGATTGTTTGAGCAAAGCTTTGGAATTGAATCTTGAACTTTGAATCATTGTGAATGGAATATGGCAGGCAAATTTTGGGGTATGACAATTTGGTGAAAGCATCTGTGGAGATATTCCATTATGAAGGTAAAATGTAGGGAGACATCGGGTCGCCTTGCCTAATACCACGTCTTGCTAACAGCAACGGAGACAAGGAACCATTAACCTGAAATATATAAGAAACAATTGAGACACCAACCATAATCCACTTGATAAATTGGGGTGGAATGCCAAGCTCTTGCATAATATTTTGTAAAGCAGTCCAACTGATCATATCGTATGCCTTTTGCATGTCAATCTGGACCATACACCTAGGAGGCCCTCCATTCCTACTATAGCCCTTGATAAGTTCATAGGCTAATAAGATGTGATTCTGAATTTGCTGACCTGGGATGAAAGCAACCTGGGTAGGATTCACAATGTTGCTAATGAACTGACCAAGTCTTTTTGTCATAATTCTAGAAATAATTTTGTAGAAGGTGGAACAAATAGAAATAGGTTTGAACTCTTTTATACTCTTAGCTGAATTATTCTTAGGAATGAGAGAGACAACAATACAGTTAAAGGCTTTAAAAAGTCTACCTTTGTCAAAAAATTCATGAATACCTGCTACGAAATCATTCTTGATGATATTCCAATTGTGCTTAAAAAACATGGAGCTAAAACCATCCATACCTGGGTCTGAAAGATTATCAATCCCTTTAAGTCTAGAGAAGATCTCTTCCTCACTGATAGGCTGCACAAGACTCTCCCTCTGATTTATATTGAGTTAAGGACCATTCCTCATAGCTCTGACATTAATACCATAGAGTATCTCATCATTCTTCCCCATAATCTGACCATAAAAATCAAGGACCTCCTTTTCTATGTCCTCTTTGTGGTGTTCGTTTTCTTTACCTCCCCGTTTCACTTGGGAGGACGGCACGCTAAACCCTTCACGCGAAATTTGGAAGGAGAATGCGCCCGTGGTGGGATGAATTTTGTTTCAGTTCTTCCTACGATATCACACGAACTTTCTTATTTGTCCTACGAGTAGGAAAGGGGAAAAAAGATCTCAACTAAACCCTAGGAGTTTGCTAAGTGTGGGGATTTCACCTAGACTAGAAATTCTGGAGTCCGGGGGGTCGGTTATACATAGGGAAGTGTTTAAACACCCTATATATCTGTAGTACTCTACAAGAACCTTCTCTGTGTCATTTGTGATTGTGTTTGCTGCTAATGATTGGGAAAGTTTCTCCTTTGTGTTAGGAGAGGGAATTGAATTGATTTTAAAAGACAGACAGATAGACAGACTGACTATTTTTGGTATTTTATTAGCTCGCTGAGATTCCTTGTGAACCTCATGCCTACATATCCCTAGTGGAAGTCAGAGCTTAATGTAGTTCAGGGAACTAACTAGGGAAATTAACTGTTTTTGGTGCCTTGCTTAAAGCTCAAGGTTGAAGCTTGAATTAAATCTCTGTTTACAGTAAAAAGATATGAAATCATCTCTACAGAGAGGTATTTATACTATTCTACCACAAACATTTAAAGGAGTGACAGAATAACTGAATTCATTTCATTCAAGAGGGGGACCTTACTTGTGTATGTGCAAGTATACCAGTCAAATGCCTCTTAAATGAAAGAAAGATGCTCATCCAAATTAGGGAAAGTTACCACATGTCTGGGTTTTACTGCCAGCTCATGCCTTTCAAAATCCTAAATGGGAGACTTGATTAAAATTGAAATGAAATGTTTGTTTGTTTGAATGTGGTAGAGTAGTAAAAATATCTCTCTATAGAGATAAGCTATGTCTATCTACTGTATAAAAGATTTGATTTTAGCTGGCTTGTATGAGGCCCAAGCTTGAGGCTTTTTGATTGATTAATTAATATTATTGACTCTGGGAGATGACTCCACTGGGGATTAATTACAGGGTATTTTTGTGTTTTGTACAAAGCCCAGAATTGAGGCTAACTCTACTTAGGGAGACTCTATTTGTGTGCCTTGTACAAAGCCCAAGGTTGTGGCTAACTGTTGAGGATAACTGAATTTTTTGAGACTATGAATGACTCTATTTTGTGTGCCTTGTACAAAGCCCAAGGTTGTGGCTAACTCTAGCTAGGGAAAACATTATTTTTTGCCTTGTACAAAGCCCAAGGTTGTGGCAGACTCTTAAATAAACTGAGTATGGATGACTCTATGAGGAAAAGATCCTAGGTGTTAGGAATCTTTGACACATGAAAGTATGGTTTATCTGCCTTGTACAAAGCCCAAGGTTGTGGCTACTGAATGATGAAGAACTCACTGGGGAGACTCTATTATCTGCCTTGTACAATGCCCAAGGTTGAGGCTGACTCTTGACAGGGGAGTTTTATTGTTTGGGTGCCTTGTATGAAGCCCAAGGTTGAGGCTAACTGTTTTTGTTGGTTTTGACTCTACTGAGGAGATTTTATTTATTAAAAGACTGTTTTTCTTTAGAAGCTAACCCTTTCCAGGGATTTTGACTCAGCTGGAGAAATTATTTAGTAAAAGACTGATTTTATCATGTTTTTTTTTTAGGCTGACCCTTTCCAGGGGTTTTGACTCTTTTGGGGAAATTATCTCCTAAGAGAAATGAATCTTTATTTTTTGACATTTAATAATTGACTTTGGAGGCTAACCCTTTCCAGGGATTTATATTAAAAATGAAAGAATGTGTGGAAGCTAACCCTTTCCAGGGATTTTGTTGAAATGGAGGTTGATTTTAATTGACTTTGGAGGCTAACCCTTTCCAGGGGTGGTATTGAAAATGAAAGAGTGTGTGGAAGCTAACCCTTTCCAGGGATTTTGTTGAAATGATTGGCAGAAAGATTATCTAATGGAGACTTCATGTTTAAAGCCCAAGATGAAGGCTGACACATGCTGAGGAGAAAATAAGCACAGATCCTAGACTCTGCTAAGGAAGATTGATGAAGATAAGGGTGACAGAGACTGTCCATGTCTCTCATTCCAAAAGGTGTACTCAATGCAAAATTGAGACAAACTTAGCTTGTTTAAAGTCTGGTTTAAATTGGAAGAAACTCACCAGGGTAGGCTAAAAGGTGACTAAAGACCTGTTCCTATGTTTATAAGAAACCTGAGGGGTCCTTGTATACAAGCTCAAGAGGAAGCTGGAAATGCTTTTAAGAAGCCTGTGGGTCCTTGTACAAAGCCCAAGAGGAGGCTAATCGAGGGTCCTTGTTATAGCACAAGAGAAAGCTATGTAGTTTTGAACTTATTTTGGCTCTAAGCAAATGGGTAAGAGGTTTCACCGGGAATAATTCCTCTTTGGGTGGATGTGTCCTATTATTTTGGATTCTAAGGTTTTTGCCAAGATGTTTCACCGGGAATAATTCATCTTGGGGGTTTGAACTACAGATCTCTAATTAGGAAAGAGCCTTCACCGGGAAGACATTCTCAATCCTAGGCCATATTCCTATAATATATATATAGTTTAACTGTCCTAGGGTTTACACTCAAACGTAGTTCTAAACTAATATATGCACAGTTTATATTTGACAGTAATTTAAATAAAGACTGTAAATTGAAAGCTTGTAAAGCCTAACCTGGATGGAGTGGAGGCCATTGAAGAAGTATGTACAGAGCCTCAACAGTAATTGGTGGATAACAGTTGAATATATATGATAAACAGTTAATGGTTTTTGAAAACAGAAGAAGTGAAGATGGACAAAGGTCACATAGGTATCTGAAGAGTTTCACCGGGAATAATGCCCTTCAAATACCAGAAGAATGTTTTTGAAAACAGAAAGAAGATTTTGAAAATACAGTTTTGAAAACAAGCTAAGAAGAGAAGGTTTTTGGGACTTACACTCTATTAGAGGCCCAGTACTTTACAGTACTGGTGTAAAAGCAATTTGAAAAATGATTTGGAATGATGCAAGGTTTTGTTGTTTGAAAACCTTAATCATCCGTTTAATCAGAGATTGAAAATAGTTTTGATTATTGACAAAAGTCAACTTAATTAAGGCAAAGATGAAATCTATACCCAATTAAGACCTAAATAATTAGGGTTTTATCATAAAATTATTCACAAAGTAATTAGGTTAAAACAAAATGAAAATATATATTTTAAAGTATTTAAGAAAATATTTAAAACATACTATTTTAAACCTAATTAAAATACATGAAATAAATAATATTTTTATGATTTTTTTGATTATTCACAAAGTAGGTATATTAAATAGCAAGTGTGTGAAAAATGAAGTGAAAATGATTTAATTTGATAAGTTTATTAATTGTGTGAAGTTTGTATAAAAAAAAGAATGAAAATGGATGCTAAAAAATTGGTTTGGCCCTAGAGAGGTTCGAACCCACGCCCTTCATGATCACATTTCAAAACTTAACCAACTGAGCTGCGCGCGCAGCTTGTTAACTATATACACTCAATATATTATATTTTCAGATAAGCCAGGAAATTCAAATTTTACGCGCGCCATGTTCATCTTCTTCCTCGAGCTTCAGATTTTCAAATTCCTAACTCTCTGGTTTCTCAACTAAATGGCATGATGTAAACATCAATCTCACTCGTTTTTGGACAAGGAACATGATTATGGGCTCAGAATTCATTTATTCTAAGTGTAACTAACGAATTTCATTATGAACACGAAGAACACATAAACCCTAATTTTAAAATTAAATGATGCACAAGATGAATAAATGAATGATGATAGAGGGTTTTCAATCCTCTGATGATGCTGAACAAGATAGAATCGAGCTTTACCACAAAGAGTGCTTAAATTAAAGAGGTGGAGTTCAGAAACTTACCTCTGAAAATGGAGGTCGTGAGGATGATGGAGAGCACCTGGGCTTGAATGAATGATCTCAATAGCTTCCCTGAGACTCAATGATGCTAACTGAATGCTTATTGCAGCCTGAATCCTTCTGAATTGTTCTATGGACCTCCCTCGATTTCAGCTTCAAGTGAACATGGAGGGTGTTGATTCTTGAGTTACAGATGAGCTGCAGCCATCTGGTTAGCTTCACTATGACCTGAGGAGTGTGCCTGGATGATTGGCTTGGCTCGGAACCTCCTGAATTACTCCATGGACCTCCAACTGCAAATGCTCCAAAGTGAGAGCAACAATGGTGTTCCTCCACTTACAGAAGTGATCCAGGTGCTTGGATCACCTCAAATGACCTCCCTTGAGATGTTAGAATGTTCACTTCCCAAAGATGAGCTCTGGTTTGAAGAAATCGATTCTTCTTGCCAAAGAACTTTGAAAAACAATGAACATGAGAAGAGAAAGAGAAAGCAAGGAATATGGTTGCTTTGGTGTGTTTTTGAATGAGGAATGCATCTGTATTTATAGGCAAATGGATCAGTATAGCTGCAGAGGAGTGAGCTTCCTTAGTGAAGTTGATTTGCTTTCTTAGCCATGAAGGAAGTTTGCAAGTATCTCTTATGCAATGATGAGAATTTTGATTCCATTTGATCAATCCCCTAGCCCTCGATTTTGTTTAATCTTAGGGGACAATTCTGAGCCAGAAATGAGCTCTAATTGGTTGGTGAGAAGATTCCTTGGGTGATTCATCAATTTGCCATAAATTCACAAATGTAATCATTACATAATCACATGTTCTTGTTTTTAGAATCTTCTTCAATTCTTATGGCATGGTGAAAATGAATGCATGGCATGGTTTCAGATGTGTTATGGGTCGTGTAGCATCCATAAGAGAGGTTATTTGCACAAAATTTGCAAAGTCCAAAAGTGTCCATGACCTATAATTTTACTTTATGAGGCCAACTTTGAACAAGCATAACTCTTAGCTCAAATTGAATTTGGAGAAGGTTGAACACAATTTGGAAAGCCCTAAACATCTACTTTAAATCATTAGTTTATGTCTTCTTCAGAATCATTTGGGAAATTTGTGAAAAATGAGCCCAAAGTTGGATGAAAACTAGGTTAAAACACTTAGAAAATTTTCTAAGTGTTTATGACCTAAACTTCAAAATTTCCAAAACTTCATAAATGATTGATCTTTTGAAAAAAGTTCCTTTGTAAGATGTTGTTTTATTTTGCAAGATCTACAACTTTCATGTTGGAAGTTTTTTGAGTTGTGTAGGTGAAATTTTGAGTTCTCACTATGCCCTCAAAAACCCTAATTCCCGACTTTTTGCTCCTTGATGAATTTCTTTGAATTTCTTTGGTCAAATGACTTTGACATCCATATATTGATGATATTGATCTTTGAAAGTCATTTTTTGACCAAAAAACCTTAAAAGTCAAAGGTGATCCCATACAGTTGACTTTTCCTGACAAAAGTGAATTTTTGGGCTTTTGTGTAGAAACAAGATCTTATCCTCAAATGAATGATGTAAATGGATTATATTGAGGTAGTAGAGACTCTTGAATCATGTCTTGAGTTTTGGATCCATGCCCTGATTAAAAATCAACTATCTTGGTGAATTAGGTCAAAAACCCTAATTGTCGACCAGAGGACAATGATGAGTGTAGACTTTGAATTGAGGTGTAATGTCCAGTGGATCTTGTCATAAGAGTTATTTGAAGATGATTAATGTCTTTGAATGGTCTCTTGGGGCTTTTTAGGGTTTCCCAAAGGTGATCCCTGATTTTAGTCCTTGATAGGCTCTAAACCCTAGTCTGTTGATCTGAGTAATCCTGTACTTAGATGACTGGGTGTCTTAATCAATCATAGGTGTAATAATGAGGCTTTTGAGTCTTATGATTGTATTAGAGACTAATCCCACTATTGATTGATCCTTTGCCTGAGTTTTCTTGTCTTTGAACACCCTCGATTGAATGCCAGACTGCCCTGGGTACTTACTTTGACTTGATGAAAATCCTGAAGATATGTCATCTCAGGGGGGTCAAAAATTAGGGTATGACAGATGCCCCTATTTAACTTTCTTTTATCTGGAGGGAGAGAGATTGAGATCTCGATCTCTCCTGCGTAGAAGAGACTTAAATATCGAAGAACGCCCGAATTTTGGGCGCTCCTGAGATGATAAAATCTTTGAATGACTTGATCCCGTTGTCGCACTTGGCGGGGGATGAGGAGACAAACTCCTGCAGAAATACTTGATGTGGATTCTGGCGAATGGATGGCAGTGTAGGATGCGCAATCCATCTTCTTTAACTAAGTGTTGATACTTAGAAAAAGGTAAACAATCTCCTCTCGTTCCGGATGTCCATATCTCGAAACTGGTCTTAGTTGTGTTTGGACAATATCTCAGATAAAGAGAAAATTTCCAAAGGTTTGTTTCCTCGTCAAACTTCTTATCAGCGCTTGGAGATAAGATACCATTTGACGGTAATAAAGAAACTTCAAAGATTTGTTTCCTCATCAAACTTCTTACCAGCACTTGGAGGTAAGATACCATTTGACGGTAATAAAGAAACTTCAAAGGGGTTGTTTCCTCATCAAACTTCTCATCAGCACTTGGAGATGAGATACCATTTGATGGTAATAAAGAAACTTCAAAGATTTGTTTCCTCATCAAACTTCTTACCAGCACTTGGAGGTAAGATACCATTTGACGGTAATAAAGAAACTTCAAAGGGGTTGTTTCCTCATCAAACTTCTCATCAGCACTTGGAGATGAGATACCATTTGACGGTAATAAAGAAACTTCACCATCTTCCCTTTTGACCTGGCATCTTTGAAAGATTGTCATATGGGCCCGCGCTCTTTTGAGGGGCTAATGACTTTGTTTGAAGGCGGACGAACTGTTTTCGGGGTGAAAACTGCCATTCGTCGACTGGTGCCTGGGGAATCAACAAACTGTTTTCCTAAGGGGAAAACTACCATTTATCGACTCTGTGGGGAACTAAACATCCCAGAAACAGACAAACTGTTTGAAGAAACTGCCATTTGTCGATCTCTTGAGTATTTAACAGACAAACTGTCTTTCCTTGGGGAAAGACTACCATTTGTTGACTCCGCTGGGGATCATGAACTATCTTCTGGATGAAGACTACCATTCACTGATTCTGCTGGGGAATCATTTGTCGATCTGCTGGGAGATTCTGAATTATTTTCTTTGACGAAAAAGTGGCATCTCTCGACCTTGCTGGGGAAATACCAAACCTGTAGGGAATTCCA
Source organism: Vicia villosa (assembly GCF_029867415.1). NCBI lineage: Eukaryota > Viridiplantae > Streptophyta > Magnoliopsida > Fabales > Fabaceae > Vicia > Vicia villosa. The sequence goes on from NC_081181.1 coordinate 226,350,128, forward strand.
AAATGCGAAGCAGACTATCTTATCTGAAGAAGACTGTCGAATGTCGCTCTGCAGGAGATTCTCGGCTGAGGAATTCCAAAAGTGAACAAACTATCTCTTTGAGGGAGACTACCATTTGTTGACTTGCTTGAGGAGATCCTTGTGTATGAACTGTTGTTTCGAAGGAAAAAGCTTCTCCGGAACTTGCAGGGGAAACTTGAGTTCATGCCTCAATGACTTAGGCATTCACAGGATCAAAGCCTGATTCGGCTATGCAATTATGATGTAATGTATGCATGAATATTATGACAATGATAAAATGTAAAGTGAATGTGAATAGAATTGTCGCGGATGGAAAATCCTAAGATACGACTTGAATTCTTGTTGATCAGAAGATGTCCTCTTCTTGTAGTTCGAACTCTGTTGGGAATATCTGGTTATCAGTTGTCCGCTGTCCGAAGTGAGTAATATGAATTGAAGTGAAAGATCCGTCATCGGGAGATGTTCGCAAAGCGACCTCATGGGGAAATCTTGGTTCCCGGAGTCTCAACCGTTCTCGGAGCAACTATTTGCATTCTTCCTATTGTTTGTAAACCTTAGAAAGAAATTTCACCTTTATTTTTGCAAGTAAATTCATTTTATTTTATGAAAACATTTGTTTCAAGAAAATGACTGTTTAAACTTAAAATGCATTTCAAGAAACTGAATAAGACTAGATTGCAAAGGAAAAGCACAAGGCTCAAATTATTATATATGGAATGGTAATCAGCCAAATGCTTGATTCCATGGAGTATTTACAAAGTTGGAAATTGGTAATTTTCGGGAAAAGGGCTACGATGAAACGTGACGACCGTTATCTTTCCCTTCCACTCTGAGTTGCGCTGTATTCGTGCTTCGTAGAAGATGACCTACTGCTGATGAATACTCCGCTATGGATTTTGAATGATCAAGTTTGTCCTGAACACAGTTACTTGCCATATATCCCTAACTTTTGCGTAAACTACCCCTTTCGGGTTTTAAGTCTACCGGGATTGATTAATATATATTTTTTTATGTCTCTAACTTTTGCCTGAATCGCCCTTTCGGGTTTTCGATTCACCGAGACGCTCTTTTTTGCCTAAGCCGCTCTTTGCGAGTTTTCAACTTAGCGAGCTGTTCTTTTGTTTATTTAGGCGAAGTATTTCTTGACTGCGTCGACGTTCACAGGACGGGTGAATTCTTCTCCATCCATAGTCGTGAGTATTAAGGCTCCTCCTGAGAAAGCTCTCTTGACCACGTAGGGGCCGTCATAATTGGGAGTCCATTTCCCTCTCGAATCTGTGAGAAAAGATTGAATCTTTTTGAGTACAAGGTCGCCTTCTTTGATTGTGCGAGGTCGAACCTTTTTGTCGAAAGCTTTCTTCATTCTTTGTTGATATAGCTGTCCGTGGCATAAAGCTGTCATGCGCTTTTCTTCGATTAAGTTCAATTCATCGAATCTGCTTTGACACCACTCGGCTTCTGTTAATTTTGCTTCCATCAAGACTCTCATTGATGGAATTTCAACCTCTATAGGTAGGACTGCCTCCATGCCATATACAAGGGAGAAAGGAGTTGCTCCAGTCGAAGTACGTACTGATGTACGGTAACCATGAAGAGCATACGGGAGCATTTCATGCCAATCTTTGTAAGTGATGACCATCTTCTGAATGATTTTCTTGATGTTTTTGTTAGCTGCTTCTACAGCTCCATTCATCTTTGGTCTGTAAGGAGATGAGTTGTGATGTTCGATCTTGAATTCTTCACAAAGCTCCTTCATCATTTTGTTATTCAAATTTGACCCATTGTCAGTGATTATCTTGCTAGGAATGCCGTAGCGACAGATGATGTGATTCTTGATAAACCTGACGACAACTTGTCTTGTAACGTTTGCATATGAAGCTGCTTCAACCCATTTGGTGAAATAGTCTATGGCTACCAAGATGAAGCGATGTCCGTTGGACGCTTTTGGTTCGATCATTCCAATCATGTCGATTCCCCACATGGAGAAAGGCCAAGGGGAAGAGAGTATGTTGAGAAGAGATGGTGGCACATGAATTCTATCGGCGTAGATCTGGCATTTGTGACACCTCTTTGCGTACTGGTAGCAATCTGACTCCATCGTCAGCCAATAATATCCTGCTCTCAGTATTTTCCTTGTCATGGTGTGTCCATTGGTGTGAGTACCAAAGGAACCTTCATGTATTTCTCTCATGAGTATTTCTGCTTCTTTTCTGTCAACGCATCTGAGCAGAACCATGTCGAAGTTTCTCTTGTACAGAACATCTTCATTCAAGAAGAATCTACAAGCTAACTTTCTCAAAGTCTTTCTATCTTTCTTTGATGCCCCAAGAGGGTACTCTTGCTTTTGAAGAAAGTTCTTGATGTCGTGATACCACGGTTTGTCGTCGATGATTGCTTCTACTGTGAACACATGAGCGGGCCTATCCAGGCGCATAACATCGATCCGAGGAATGTCATTCCAATGATTTATCCTAATCATGGAAGAGAGTGTGGCTAATGCATCAGCCAAATTATTTTCTTCACGAGGAATGTGATGAAAATCTACCCTGTCGAAGAATGGTAATAATCTTCTCGCGTAGTCTTTGTAAGGAATTAGCCCTGGTTGGCGTGTTTCCCATTCTCCTTTGATTTGATTGATGACCAAAGCAGAATCTCCGTATACATCCAAGTGTTTGATTCTTAGATCCATGGCTTCTTCGAGACCCATGATGCAAGCTTCATATTCGGCCTCATTGTTTGTGCATTTGAAAGTTAATCTGGCAGTAAATGGAATATGGGTACCCTGAGGTGTAACAATGATTGCCCCAATTCCTCGTCCATAAGCATTGACAGCTCCGTCAAAGATTAAGCCCCACTGGGATCCTATCTCAGGTCCTTCGTCTGGTAGTGGCTCGTCGTAATCTTTCATCTTGAGGTACATGACGTCCTCGTCCGGAAAGTCGAAACTGGTTGATTCATGACCATTGAGTGGGTGGTGAGCCAGGTGCTCAGCTAGAATGCTTCCTTTCACGGCTTTCTGTGCGTGATACTCAATGTCATATTCTGATAACAACATCTGCCAACGGGCAATTCTCCCGGTTAAAGCAGGCTTCTCAAAGATGTACTTGATTGGATCCATATGAGAGATCAAACAAGTAGTATGTCGAATCATGTACTGGCGGAGACGCTTGGCAGCCCAGGCCAAAGCACAACACGTCTTCTCGAGCATGGAGTAGCGGGATTCACAGTCAGTGAATTTCTTGCTCAGGTAGTAAATGGCATGCTCTTTTCTCTTTGTCTCGTCTTGCTGTCCAAGGACACAACCCATGGAGTCTTCTAAGACGGTTAAGTACATTATCAAAGGTCTTCCTTCCACTGGAGGAGACAAGATGGGTGGTTCGAGCAGATATTCCTTAATGCTGTCGAACGCTTTCTGACAATCGTCTGTCCAGACGCAACTTTGATTTTTCCGTAGAAGTTTGAAAATAGGAGCGCAAGTTGCAGTCATGAGATATATGAATCTCGAGATGTAATTCAGACGTCCAAGAAATCCTCTAACTTGTTTCTCGGTTCTGGGCGAAGGCATTTCTTGAATTGCCTTGACTTTGTCTGGATCTACTTCAATTCCTCGTTTGCTGACAATGAAACCAAGGAGTTTTCCTGAATAGACACCAAAGGTGCACTTGTTGGGGTTCAGGCGAAGCTGAAACTTCCGTAAGCGTTGAAATAACTTTGTCAGATTCTGTATGTGATCTTCTTCATTTTCTGATTTGGCAATCATGTCGTCCACATAGACTTCCACTTCTTTATGCATCATGTCGTGGAAAAGTGTAGTCATGGCCCTTTGATAAGTTGCCCCTGCGTTCTTTAGTCCAAAAGGCATAACACGGTAGCAGAACGTGCCCCAGGGGGTGATGAAAGCTGTTTTTTCCATGTCTTCAGGTGCCATTTTGATTTGGTTGTATCCTGAAAATCCGTCCATGAATGAGAAAACTTTGGATTTTGCTGTACTGTCTACCAACATATCAATATGTGGTAAGGGAAAATCATCCTTAGGGCTAGCTTTGTTCAAATCTCTGTAGTCGACGCACATGCGGACTTTTCCGTCTTTCTTAGGAACGGGAACAATGTTAGCTAACCACTGAGGGTATTCTGAAGTGACGAGGAAACCTGCGTTGATCTGCTTTTGAACTTCCTCTTTGATTTTCATGGCCATCTCCGGATGAGTTCTTCTCAATTTTTGCTTGACCGGAGGGCATTCTGCTTTTAATGGCAAGTGATGCTCCACTATACTGGTATCCAACCCTGGCATATCTTGATAAGACCAAGCGAAGACATCTGAGAATTCTTTGAGCAGCTGTATCAAACTCTCTCTGATCTCTGAACTGAGCGAAGCTCCAATCTTAACCTCTTTTCTGTTTCCATCGGAACCAAGGTTAATGATCTCTAGAGGCTCATTGTATGGCTGAATGGCCTCTTCCTTTTGTTGAAGTAACCGTGAAATTTCCTTTGATATTTCTTCGTCTTCTTCTTCCTCTGCCTCGAATACAGGAAACTCAAAGCTTGGAGAAGTCATACGGTCGCACGTTTCAACGGGGTATTTTATGATTAATCTGCATATGTGTGATAAGTTTTATTTAGACAACGAGGGAAGACTCGGTGTATGCAGTTAATGGAATATTTGATGTTTTTTAAGGGTGTTTTTTAGGATTACCAATTTCCGAAAAAAGAAAAGGGAAAACTAAACGAAGGAACAGAATGACATTTTTATTTATGGACAGTCATTTTTTGAAACAAAGACCCTATAAAACAAAACTCTATTGCTTTGGGCGAAGCAAAGAGGGACATTTAACTAAGAAATAGTAAAATGCAAAGCCCTATGAAACATCTCTTCACCCTGGGCTATGGTGAGAGGACAAAATAACGGTGAAAGTTCCTACTTAGGAGTGCGAACAACAGTTGAAACTTCAACAGCTGTCCAGTAGTGGCGAACCCCATTGTGCACTAAGTAATCTGGAACCTTAGGCTTAAGCTGGCCTGTGGTAGGTCTTGATTTACCAACCACTGTCTTTGCAACACTCAGACGATCTTCTTCTACTTCAGCAGACTGAGCGGTGTGAGCATACCCATTTCCAAGTGGAGTATGTCGAACTTTCTTTTGAGGAAACTTCCAATCTTCTGAATGGAGAGACTCGTTGTCGGAGACACTTTCGAGATCATCCTCTTCTGTATTTTGGTCTTGCTCTTCTCCCAAGATGGCATTGACTAGATATGTGAACTCTAGATCCTTAGCCTCGGAAGGTGACTTGGGGATATAATCCTCAATGATGATTTCACCAGATGCTGATGATGAATAGCAAGGGTTATACATCTCTTTTGGCTGAGAGAGGTACTCATAATCACTGTTCCATCCAGTTGGAACAATATCTTCAAGAGAGATTCTTGAACTTTCAGGAGCGGAGTATTTCACCATGTAGTCGAATTTTCCGCTTGGTTCTCCTAATGTATCCCAAGTCTCTTCGGGGATAGGAGGAACTTCTTCTGATGAACCATGACTTCTGGTGGTGAAGCTGTCAGTAACTTCATCACTGCTTGGTTGAGTCTTACTTTCAGATCCTTTAGTCGGATAACAGCAAGGTGAATCAGACTCTGGTAGGGAGATGTATCCTGCTTTGTTAAGATAGGATAACCATTCCTCTTCATCGGTGTTTTCCGTACCGATGGTATTGACTGTTTGTTGAACAGGTTGAAGAAAACCTCCACTGCAGAAAGTTTCTTGAATTGGGAGAACTACCTCAATCCCTGGAATAGCTCTTTGATGATGTTGGAAAGAATCCAATTCCTGTTCTGTTCTTGTTGTTGGTAGGAATATTAATGTGCCCCCAACCACTGGTAGTGCCATCCTTTACAACTTGGATTGCATCTTTGTATGAAGAGATAGACGCTGCTTTCTCCTTTCCTTTGTCTAAGGAAAGTGCTTGGAATTTAGTTCCAACAACTTCTTTTGGTTCTATGTCGGAGAATGATGACAGGTTGCTGACGATCAGAGCTCGTTCTCCACATACGGTTACCAATTTGTCATTTCTTATGAACTTCAGTTTCTGATGAAGTGTTGAAGTAATTGCCCCAGCCTCATGAATCCATGGGCGACCTAGCAAACAACTGTATTGTGCTGGAATGTCCATAACTTGGAAAGTGATTTTGAACGTCTGAGGTCCAATAGTTATGGGAAGATCTACTTCTCCGAAAACTGACTTTCTTGATCCATCAAATGCTTTGACGATGACATGACTTTTTCTTAGAGGGTAATCTTCGAAAGATAATCTTGATAATGTTGATTTAGGCATGACGTTGAGAGAGGATCCATTGTCTATTAGGACTCCTGTGAGTGTATCACCCATGCAGCCAACTGAGATGTGAAGTGGAAGATTGTGGTCCACTCCTTCTTCAGGAAGATCTTCGTCACAGAAACTTAGGTTAGTTCCGGCGGAGATGTTGGCAATGATGTTGTTGAATTGGCTTATAGTAACACTTGGTTCTACGAAAGCTTGTTCCAAAACTTTCTGTAGAGCTTCCCTATGAGCTTCAGAACTCAATAGCAGGGAAAGAACAGAAATCCTAGACGGAGTATGTAGTAATTGGTCTACAATGTTGTATTCACTCCTCTGGATTAACTTCAAGATCTCATCATTTTCTTTCGCTTGAACAGCATTGGTCGGATGATTGTCTTGCCTATGTGGTACTTCCTCCGAAGGTTTCTCCACATTTTCTGTTGTTCTGTTGAAGACTCGTCCACTTCTGGTGACTCGACTAACATCAGCAATGTTGACAACAGACGGTAATGGTATTTCCTTACCATTTTCAATGAATGTAGCGTTGTACTTGTATGGTATAGCCTTGCTGGACTCATACGGTACAGGACCTGGTAAGTAGATGACTAGTGGTGCAACTGCTGTCTTCCTGCTATCATACTTAACTTGCATAGGTTCAACTTGATTAATTTGAGGAGATACGGTAAAGACTTCGTCATCTTCTCTGTTGGCAAGAACAGTAATGGTATTGTCATCCATCAGCTTTTGAATGTCGTTGCGAACACGCAAACATCCTCGTGAATTTCTTCGACAGATTCTGCATCTACTGTAAGCGTGGAAATCTGTTCCAAAGTAGGCAAGTCCATTTAAAGTTTTATGGAACCTGACTACCGATCCTTCAAGGTCTTCAACTTTGTAGATTTTGTATTCTCCTGGACATCCTTGAACCATGTTGATGTCATGTTCAGTTCTGACTCGGATATGTTGAATCCATCCTAAGTCCATTTGTTCTTGTAATGCAGCTTGAACTACGGCACATCCTTGATTATTCTTTGGACAAATTTCACATGTGAAGTAGTTGTGAGGTGGTACATGACCGTACCCAGCTTGTTTAGCGTGCATCTTGACAAGATTTTCCCCTATCTGACGAATGTCGTAGATTTGAATGACGTTGGGGTGTTGATCTACCAGATTTACTGAAGCTTCTTTATGCTGCGGCAAAGGATTTGCTTGGACGTTTGGATTAGTATCTTTGAAGGATAGCATTCCGCTCTTCACTAATCGTTGGACGTCAATCTTGAAAGGGAAACAGTTCTCAATATTGTGACCTGGTGCCCCCTGATGATAGGGACAAGATTGGTCAGCCTTATACCATGGTGAGGAACTGTTTGTAGGATTTGGAGGACTCCTTGTCTGAATGAGTCCTTTTGCCAGTAATGTTGGAAACAATTCTGCATACGGCATTGGTACGGGGTCAAAGGCAGGATACCTTGGAGCCCGATTGTTGTAATTTGGAGGTCGAACCTGCTGCTGAGGTTGCTGCGACCTTTGTTGAATTTGTTGTTGCGAGACCTGAGGTTGATAAGCTGGCGCTGAGTTAACAACCGGAGTTATTGTTGCAACTTGAGGTTGGAATTTCTTCTTGATTTTGTGCAAGACATTGCTGACATCTTGATCCTTTTTCTTCTGGAAAGAACTTCCATACTTCCTTGGACCAATAGAAGATTCTGGTTCTTTGTTCAAGCGTCCTTCTCGAACTGCTTCTTCTAAACGTACACCCATGTTTACCATCTCGGTAAAGTCACTTGGTGCACTTGCAACCATTCGTCCGTAGTAAAATGGACTCAAAGTTTTGAGATAGATTTTTGTCATTTCTTTCTCTTCAAGTGGTGGACAAATTTGAGCAGCAACTTCACGCCATCTCTGAGCGTATTCCTTGA